>NW_022987828.1:14418987-14516487 GCF_902827165.1 Trematomus bernacchii
AAAAAATGTAAAACAAATGTATACGATGATGGTCAAATAAAGTAAACATTTTCATAATGACAAAGCTATTTTCATATTTATACATTTGTAAATACATTTTGTACATTTTCTGCATCAATCTCAATTGTAGTCTATAGTAGTTGAGACATTTGACACATTGGACACTAACGCAGCGTCCACACGGCGGCGTGTGTTGAAGCTTGCCGGCGGGCGTGTCTGAAGCTCGACCAACAACCAATCACATGAATCTCCCGCCCCGGACACACAAGCACGCGGTTTGATTGGCTAGAGCTTGTACTGGCATATGATTTGATTGGCTGACGCTTCCGTCGAAGCTTCAAAAGTTGAACATTGCTCAACTTTTGAAGCGAGCAACGCGAGCAACGCGAGCAAAGCGAAGCGACGCTCCCACAATGCAGTTCGGCAAAGTGTGACGTCACCCCATTCAAAGTGAATGGGCAGAAGCGTTGAAGCTTCAACGCACGCCGCCGTGTGTACGGGCCGTAAACCACAAATGTCAGCATCTTAAGGGGCTAGATGTAAACATTTTGTCACCAAAATCATAAGGATCAATCTGTAGAGCAACAATACTGTCTGTACGATATTTTTACTGATACTATAAATAATGTAGATATTTCCTATCTGTCCAAAGTAAAGGTTCAAATGAATAGATAGAGTACATACACGTGCTGCATGAAACAAATATGAAATACTTGGGTTCATAGGGTTTATTTCAGCTCTAATATGTTACTCTCTATGACAAGCCCATTGGATCTCATAATAAGTGCACAAGTCTATTTTCTATGTTCCCTCGAGGTGTCATTATGCATAATCTTTGCAGTGGAAGAGTGAGTCTGTCCCGTCAGTCAGATCAGCTCTAGAGCAACATTTAAGGTGTGATCCTCTAGGTTTGTTTTGCGCATTAGTGCGTGATGTCACACTCAAGTGCACCACATGATGTTTGTGAACTTCAGGCATGTTCATGTGTGTATTTTCAGTATAATTATGTATCCAGTCAAATGTATTTCAAGCTCATATTAGCTTATAAACTAAAAACACATATGGCTCAGGCGGATGAGAATGCCATTTGTTTTGCAGGTATTTATTTATGACGCCTAACTGAAGTGTTGGAGAGTAAAAATTAGGCTTGTTGATTATTAAAAACCTACTGGAATTCACCCTGAGGGGGGCATGAATGTGTGTAACAATATCAAGATATTAATCTTAGTGTCTGTAATAAGTTAAAATATCTTGGACACTTAATTACAGAACAAATGACAGATGATGAAGATATTTATAGGCAATGCCGCATGATGTATGCACAAGTAAACATTCTCTTACGTAAGTTTAGTGCACGTACAGATGGAGTGAAGATGTCTCTGTTCAGAGCATATTGTACACCACTGTATACTGCACATTTGTGGTCAAACTACAGAAAAGCAAGTTTACGGAAACTTCCATTAGCTTATAATGATGCCATGAGAATATTGCTGAAGAGACCTCGATGGTCTAGTGCAAGTGAAATGTTTGTGGCTGCAGGAGTCAATATTCTACAAGCTGTTTTAAGAAATCTCATGTATAAATGTATTTGCCGGCTTAATGACTCTGATAATGAAATCCTCTTGGCCTTATCAAGCATAAGGTTTAGTACTACACGCTACCAATCGCAGCTGTGGAGACATTGGTATAGTTGTCTCTCTGTAGGACACTGATTTAAATTATTCTTAAACTATGAATTTTTTTTTATGCTGTGTATGTAATTTATTATATGTAATGTCTTGTCTTTTATCTGGACCCTGAGTCTGTAATAACGTTTTGATTGATTGATTGATAGGTCCTCTCAAATCCGAAATGTCTGTTCAAAACTTGATGCCAACTTCTGTAAATATTTCCCAGGCAAAATTGAAAGTTTGACATGCTGGAAGCCGGTCAAAAAATGTCTGGGAATCATCCTTTGGACACCCTGAATCTTTGAACAAAATGTCATGCCAACCCATCAAATATTTTTGGAAATATGTCAGTTTGGATCAAAGTGGTGGACCGACTAACAAACCAAGATTGCAATTCTGAGAACCATGCCACTATCATGACTAAGAATGTAGAAACAAGCGTTAATGTAAGTCAAATACTACAACATCAAAAAATAGAGTTGAATTAGCTCCTCTGGCAGTCTCTGCAAAAAGTGTCTATTCCTTAATTGATTTTTCCTTTTGCCGTTTTGTTTTTCAGTTTTCTTGTTTTATTTTTCATCCTGCCCTATTTCTTTTCATATATCCTGCCTCTGCCATATTTTTTATGTTTTTTTGTTGTGAGAAACAGCTTTTTTTGTGATCTTATGGGACTGCATTGGGGTAACATGGTTATTATGTTACATTGCATGATTTCATCAGGTATCTTCTGTATGTGTGTGTGTGTGCGTGCGTGTGTGCGTACGTGCGTGTGTGTGTGTGTGTGCGTGTGTGTGTGTGTGTGTGTGTGTGTGTGTGTGTGTGTGTGTGTGTGTGTGTGTGTGTGTGTGTGTGTGTGTGGGGCCACTAATCTGTCTTTTCCATTGGGATCCCCATGTAACGTTGGCCCCCCCAGAGCCAATGTGCCATCAGTTCTCACCAAGCTGGACCCCGGACTCCCTGTGGGTGAGATGGTGCGCTGCTGAGTGAATCACACATACCTCCTGACACTCTGGGGTGACACCAGAGCACAGGAGGTATGTCCAGTCACCACACACGCACACGCACACACACACACACACACACACACACACACACACACACACACACACACACACACACACACACACACACACACACACCATGTATACATCACTTCAGGGGACATTACATTGACTTACATGCATTTCCTGGAGACTTATCCTAACCTTAACCATAACCAACACATGCCTAACCCTCACCCTTACCCTAACCCTAACCAACTCTTCACCCTAAAATTGATGATTCCCTCCATTATGTCCCCATAAGGGAGGCGAGTCCCCACACGTGACTGTGTAAACAGATTTAGGTCCCCACAAGGATGGTAATGCTAGGCCACACACACACACACACACACACACACATGCAAACAATTTAGATTCAATCGTCAATTTGGTTAACACTGTTATAAAAACACGTAAAACAAATGTATTCACACACACACACACACACACACACACACACACACACACACACACACACACACACACACACACACACACACACACACACACACACACACACACACACACACACACACACACACACACAGAGCTAAACTTCCAGCTTTCGACTATGACAACATCCTTCCCCCATTCCCATACCTCCTGTCTCTGCCCTCCTGCCACACACACCCCATACCCCCCCCCCCCCCCCCCCCCCCTACCTTAACTCCAGCTCCCAAAGCCCAGGGAAGCAGCAGCCGTGCTGGACGGCCCGGCACCCCGTACCCCTGCAGCCCATCCCTGGCCTCTTTGAAGTGGCTTCAGGAGAGAGGTCAGCCTCGCCCCCGAGACCCGCATAGAGGTAGGGACAGCTGAGGCCAGACAGACCCTGTGCAGGGGATAACAGAATAGGCACACACACGTAAATACACATATGCAGTCACGGAGCAGGACATGAGCAGCTGCAGCCACGGTGTGGAAGGTGTGCTGTGCAGCAGGACAGCTTGGGAGCCAGTCTGGTCCAGCATGGCTCTGCTCTGCTCTCTTCTGGGTCACCTATTTTGCACTCAGGTGTGAAATCTAGTCTGCAGTGTACCAGATGACCAGATGAAATTTATGTATTTTTAAAACAACCTATTAACTATAGAATGAACTATAAAAGTTGATGTTTTATAGTTATGTTGCTTCAGATGTCATGCTAATGTATGTAGAGAGTGTAGAAAGAATCTTGTTCATTTTACATTAGAAATACATTATTTAGCTGTCATGTAAATCTGGTTGCCTTTTTAATATCCAAAGAAGAAATCGTTTTTTATTAACGACTACAGTATGTGCAGTTATGGTTACAAACGCCCCCCAATTTATGATAATATTGAGTACATGCAGTGTTCAAAATAAAAGAAACGCTTAGCCCAATCCAGTACAAAAACTAAACTTTTGTTGTATTTAATCTGCACTTCTCTGACACAGTAAAGCAACTCCAGACTTAATGATAACTTTGAATTGAGTTTCATCTATTGCAGGACAATTGTATTTGATTGCTCAACACAGTTAAGTGTTCATATCAGTTATTTTATCCTATCTATCTATCTATATATTGACGTATTGCCCTGTGGGGACAGTTGAAAGTTTTAGTTAAACATACAGTGTCACAGTGAGGAAGTAAGAAAGTTAGCTTTGTAAGTTAAACTTTGCAGTATAGTAGCAGTAGTTGTGGTAGTATTAGTAATGGTAGTATTAGCGTGAACATGTGTTTTACAGTGTTTTTCTCTGCCTACATGTGTGTGTCTGCTGCCCTGATTACAGTATGTGCTCTTATCCATTCATATGTTGACATGTTCACATATGTAGCGTCCACCATGTGTGTTAATGTGTGTGTATATCAGGACACCTTCTGCTCCTATGCAGACAGGTTGAACTCCCTCATAAACACCCTTACCCCCAGCCCTACATCACGAACACCCACAGAACACACACTCGTATTATCCTATGTGCGCAGCCCCACCTCACACACATGCCTCTCCCCTCAGGTTGGAGCAGTCTGGTTTCTCCGGTTGCTCCGCAGTGTGCAGCTGCTCCGCCTTAAAATAAAGGGCTTTAGACCAGAAGAGGGAAAAAATGATTTTGATAACTATACAAGAGTAATAATACTGCAATAAACTCTTTATAAAAGTGATAATCTCTAAATAATTGTACAGTAAATAGCTTAAAGGCAGTGAACTCAGCAATAGACCAATTTTAGTACTTTTAAAGAAATATAAAATATTTGGGAAATGCTCTATTTGATGTGTCTGAGTCACAAATAACCATCTGTCAAAAACTGGCATAAACTTGCACTTAATCATAAGCTCTTCCCTAACTTTAACTAAAATATATATTCAAAATGAACACTGCAATTTACAAATATCTTTATGAAAGAAGCACATTTACATCACTAGTCATCCCTTTTCTTGGATGTCAAATCTAAGGTCTTACTTTTTATAACTGTTAATACTATTATAAAATGTATCTTTTATCATGATAAATAACTTTTATAGTATTCGCCGGCAGTTAAATAGAAGCAAAACTACATTCAATTGCTTTAGACTCTGAAATGATGGTCCTTGGTCTTGGAAGGACCTTCAATCAAGCCTAAAACTGAGGGCACTTGTCTCAATAGCATGTTTTAAATTGAAGTTGTCTGAGGTCCTTACCACCAGCTGCTCTTGCAGTAATAAGTAGTGCACCTTTCTTCCTGTCCTAATGTGCACAATGTAGTGACTGCTTTTTCGTCTTTTGTTTTCTTAGTTATGTTCTCTGTATTTTATATGTTTGTGTTATGTGTTATGTGTAACGTTGCTGCCTTCTTGGCCAGGTCAGCATTGAAAAGGAGATAATGTATTGACATTTCTTTTTAAAACTTGTCTGATTCTAATACCAATATATTATATCTACATATGGCCTATTATGACCGCAATATTCGAATGATAACATGTTGATAAAGACTTCAGTAAAACCTCTTATGTGGGAAACAAGTCTATAAAAAAGACTTTTGATGCCCCCACTGACCACATGGTCATGTGCAACGTCTGAGCCGGGAAGTTGTATTTCCAATGTGTCGGCAGGATTATTTATGAGTGAGGGTAAAAGCAATTATGTGATTGACCGCTGCTTAGCGGAAGCTGCTGCAGTAATGTAGCAGTCATTTTGCACCAGGGTGATAAAGAGAGAGAGCTCCTGATTTACTGCTCTGTTTTGTTCTGACGCTTCCCAACGTCATCAGCTGCCAGTGACGGGAAGAGTGAGACTGCAGTTTGTAAGCTAGGGTAACAAAAAAACAGGATGGCTGGGCAAACTGAGAGGGGTACGGTTAGGTTGTTTGTGTACTTTTATATTAATTTCATGTGAGAAATGTTGTGAGTGTATATTAGGTTTGACGGTCTCCTGTATGAAGACAGATGTTACCTGCATGAGGCAGTGAGAACAGCCAGAAACCCCATCCTTCCTTCAGTGATCCAAACATCTTCAAGCTCTGGATACACACACACACACACACACACACACACACACACACACACACACACACACACACACACACACACAACACAACCAGACCACAACAGACACACAGACACACAGACACACACACACACACACACACACACACACACACACACAGACACACAGACACACAGACACACACACACACACACACACACAGACACACACACACACACACACACACACACACACCACACACACACACACACACACACACACACACACACACACACACACACACACACACACACACACACAGAGACTTCTGCGGGGTGCCATCAGTGTAGATTTTGCTCAGTGGTTGAGTCACTGAAGCGTTGTGAGGATGATGGAGAGAGAGGAAGAGGAGAACTTCGATCTGTTTTTGTTCCACACCTCCACTCATTTTTATTTATTGCACAAAGCAAACTTTCAAGTCGACCTGAAGTAATGAGTGATTTGGTGACTTTATGCTTTAAAGTCATTAAGTTGGACAAAACATTAGAGGATGGGACACAGAGCGAAAGGAGTGTAAAATACATTATAGGACAGGATTGGTTTAGAAAGTACAGGATAGGATGGGATAGGAAGAAAATAGGGCCAGACAGGAAATGAGGAAACTGGATAGGACAGGGAAGGCTGTGGTAGGTTAGGATACGATGTTTGGAAGTAAACAAATAGGACAGGACAAATATGGTGAGAAAAGACTGGACAGGTGGAAAAACAACAGCTGAATCCCTAAAACATCAATACCAGCTTGACCTGTGACAGATGACAACTCAATCTCCCCCCACCACCAAACAGCCCCGCTCCCAAACATCCTCACTGCATGTGCACAGCTGCATGTGTGCAAAAACCCCAGCAGGCCACTAGGGAGAGCTGCATTATTTCTACTTCCACTGAGGGCTGCAGCTATTAGTCTGCCTGTCTTTCTCAATCTCTGTATTTATACCGCAGCTTATGAAGTAAACACATCTGGATAAGGGATGCTCTGTGTGCTTTAGTTATTTATTGAACATCTGGAACAGTGCCTGAAGCTGGTGTTGGTTTTAAGAAATGCTGTTGTATTTGTTGAGGATCTCAAGCAAGCCAAGATTGTCTCTGGAGGGGGAACAGGAAGGATATGTGTTGCTTTCGCTGCTGTGTGTGTCATTGTGTTTGTGTGAATTTCTGAGGAAGTTAGGATGTACGCAGCACATCTGTCAACATCTGGGTGCACAGGCTGTGTTTGGCTTTCCAACAACTGGGTGAGATCAACAACATAAACACACACAGTTCGAGTACAGCCAGAGGATAGAGCAGCCGTAACCCCCACACACACTCACACAAACACACATCTAAACACTCTGAAGGCCCCCGAGGGCCCCCAGTTTCCAATCCTGCCACTTCCTATTTCTGGCCTGCTCCTTCCTTACTTCCTTTGTAAGACTCTCTCTGTCTTCACACACACACTTGCTCACAGAGACGCATTAACACTTGATGTTTAAATGTGATTTTCCCCAGGCTACGTGCTCCTTGGGGAGGCACAGGAGGAGACGTCTTCTCCTTCTCAGAATAAACTGTGGCGTAACATCTGTGCACAGGAAAAGAGGGGCAGATGTGAGAGAGATATCCGTCAGGGGAGGAGATGTCTCTCAGTCATGTTTTTCACTTTGCTGTTTGCATTTCCCAAATGTGTAGCATGTCGTGTTTAATAGAAAGTTGTCGGTGCAGAGTAGTCAGGGAAAAGCTGAGACCAATTCACATCTACTGAGTTACAGTACATGTCTTTCTTTTTTAATGAATCCAAAAGAAGAGAACAATAACTTTCTTATTATTGCTCTGCCTTTTTTAACCAGCTTTGTCAGAGCCAGCGTCATTATCATCTGACGCCTATCAGTCATAAACATTAACCCCCTATGAAATGATTTAGACGTCAAATCTGTTTTGATATGGTGTTTAGGATTCAACTTTGTTTACGAAAAGCATTTTCCAAAAGCAGCTTTTGGGATATCATTGAAGCATAAATACTGACATATGACTGAGGTAATTCACGTGAGAAAAATATTATTTTGATGTCATCTGTGGTTTTACGTCACAGGTTTACGAGATAAAATCCTATCCTGAACAAATACAGGATCATTATCCCGTGTCCAGTTGTTGTTTACTCGGTCAGTGTGAAGGCTAGAGGTCCCACACAGGGGAGGGCTGCACCGTGTCGCCCCAGTGACAGCTCACCATATGTGGGTACGGACGTTCTCTAAGCCCTGTGGAAGTCCACCCACATGGATCTCACAAACAGAGATAAAGCGCCGTGGCAGATGCCACCTCTGTGGTCACAATATCACACACACACACACACACACACACACACACACACACACACACACACACACACACACACACACACACACACACACACACACACACACACACACACACACACACACACACACACACACACACACAAACCTGATCCTCCCAGCTACACTCGTCCAGATGATCAAGCTAATTGTGTCCGGCTGTTTGATGGTAATTGAACATGTTGTGTTTTTGGTCAAAACTGATCCCTTACAAAAATAATATTTTTTTAGGGATATTTGCTTACTGTTGTTTTGAGCTATTAGAAAAAACCGAAAGGATTTTGTGATGGTGTTTTCATTTATTTTGATGTCTGTCCCCATGTCACCTAATCGTTAGTTTTTTATTCCTTTTGTAGTTTGACATGGGTAAGTCCCTTAAAGTGTTTAAAAATGTAAAATAGGCCTCTTAAATAATTAGCCCGGTTTAAAACAAGTTCATATTTTTGTAGTTTTGGTCTGGATTTCTATCAGTTTTGATTTGTATTCAACAGTTAAGAGTTCGGTAAGTTGAACAAGATTTATTTTTTGTTGTCCATTGTGAATTATTTTTCTTTATGTTTTTTCGTTCCCAGGGTTAGGGTTAGGTAACCTTAGGTAACCCTAACCCTAACTTACAAACGTTATTATTACCAATAGAAATTATGGCTAAAACTAAGGGAAAACATTTACCTGATTTAGACTTTAACATTACCCCCTCCCCCACATACAATTTCCAAAGCATGTCATGAAGCTTTAAATGAGTCTCACACCTTAAACTGGCTACACACCAACCCGATTTTGGGAATCAGAGGACGTCAGAGGCAGTCGGGCATTCGCGGCGCCCTACTCAGGTTGGTGTGTCCCGCTCCGTCGTCTCTTTACGGCACCTTTTCACACCTCCCGTGGCCTCCCGCGGAGGTCAGAGAAAGTCGGCCCAGGCAATCACTCTGATTGGCTGTTCACACTACCGCTGGCTGCTGGTAAGGACAGTTATTGCCACTCGTCGACTGAAGTATTTGCGGTGTGTTCGTAGGCAGGCAGCGTAGGCGGGCGGCGTAGCCGACGCAGGCGACGTAGCTGACGTAAAAGTCGGGACGCCTTCGGTACGCGTTCTTTGGTCTCAGGTGGGTGTGTAGCGGCCTTTACACGGAACCAGTGGTTTGAGTTTATAAATCTTCTTGCAGAACTGACATGACACAGGTAATTCACCAAAATGACACTCGGTTTTATTTATTTATTACCATTGTTCTATGAGCTATGTGAAGATGCTTAAAGTAACAATCACATCCGATGACATCTTTCTCTCTCTCTGTCATCGGTCTATAGTTTCACCTCTAAATCTTTCTCTTACTAATCTTCTTTTATTCTTTTTTGACGTCTCTCCCTCTCACTTTGCTAAAAAAAGTGGTTGCAATTTACTATTCCTGTATAATTAGAGTGTGTGTCTCTCCATTTAGCCTGAGGCTTACAGAACTAACATCTGGGCTGTTTGGCAAGCTGGCCGCCATTGGCCTTGTTGGAAAACCTCGTCAATGCCGATCCAGATGCAGGCAAGGGAGGCCCGGCACACACAGATGGAGAGACACACACACACACACACACACACACACACACACACACACACACACACACACACACACACACACACACACACAACACACACACACACACACACACACACACACACACACACACACACACACACACACACACACACACACACACACACACACACACACACACACACACACACACACACACACACACACACACACACACACACACACACAAGAGAGAGACTGTGTGCATTCATGCAAAAATACAGATGTGGGAAGAGTTAAAGATGCAGTATGCCACAAATAAACAAATACACACACAAATCCAATCTCGCACCCAGATGGAGACAGAGCGGCAGCTGATGTGGTGGGCAGAGCCGGCGCATTGTTGGCACAGGTAACATGTTCTCAACAGCTGGCGCAGGTTAGGCATTCCTGGGAATTGAAGCCACAAGGCAAATGTTCCCGCTGGCTCGGGGGCTGGCGATGTGGCAGGCGTACAGGCTGGCACACCATCGCACAAACACACACACTCTTTAAGCAAAATGGATGAATCCTGGAGGAAAAGGATGCATGAATACTGACGCAGCCGTGCCTGTGTAGTGTTTGGGTATGTTATGAGAAAACAGGCAAGTGTTCATGGAGATGCTCGGTGCAAACAAACTGGAAAAGTGCACTTAGTAGAGAGAAGTTATACGCCAGGTGTGTCTCCTTCTTGCCTAACATACAAAGAAGAGTTGAATCTCACTCAGTTGGGCCTTTTGGCTCACTTACAGTCAAAATAGTGGAAATGATAACAAAAAGGTGAATTTATTCATCTTGAATCGCGTATACCGTTCTGTATCTGTTTTTGAGCAAAGACAAAGGCCCACATTTAGCCTGCAACTTACCAGGTAAGGCCTTTTGAAGGCTCAGTTGTTGATCATTTGCGGGCCTTAGCGAAACGATTCAGAGAAATGGAATAGGAGTCAGCAGTCGGTGAAGGCATGAATATCAAGCCTCCAGTCATGGTAGGTAGGGCACAAAAAAACATCAGGCTGATGGGTCCAATAAAATGACAGATTGGCCTTGGACAGACAGACAGATACATGAATGCCGGGCAGAGATAATAATTTGATTTTGTCTCAAGAAACATCAACCCTGCAAAGTGTCCATCATCCCTGCTTTCTCTCATCTCTGTGTGCGTGTGTGTGTGTGTGTGTGTGTGTGTGTGTGTGTGTGTGTGTGGTGTGTGTGTGTGTGTGTGTGTGTGTGTGTGTGTGTGTGTGTGTGTGTGTGTGTGTGTGTGTGTGTGTGTGTGTGTGTGTGTGTGTGTGTGTGTGTGTGTGTGTGTGTGTGTGTGTGTGTGTGTGTGTGTGTGTGTTACTCTGTGTGGAAGTGTATTAGCCTTTTCATTGCCTGAGGGCTCATTTCCTGTCGCAGCTGTTGGCTAGTTCCTCCGACATCTGGACTGGAGAGGGACAGACAGAGAGACAGACAGAACAGGGGCTACAGTATCGCTTTTCAATTCAACATCATCAGATCTTACAATAGAGATTTGAGGAGATCTCTCTGCTGTTTGCGCCCTCTTGGCCTGGACTCGGCTGTATTTATTTAAAGCTCTGTCCATGTTAGTGTCTCCCACTCATTGTTTGTGTGTATATTTCGCCTCAACTGATCTAGCAGCTGCAGCAAGCCCGACCATATCTGGAGATCTGCTTATTGTTATTTCTTCTAACAGACAACAAATCATCAAATAACTCCTTGTATGAAAGCGCTGTGAAGCATTTCAGTCAGCAGGCTCCCACAAGAACTGTTTTACTGGATGCAACAGCAGCATTTGTGGTATTCAGATACCTAAAGAGCAGCATGATGTTGATGTATTTCACAACAAAATGTGTATTACATTACCCAAGCAGAGGTGAAATAACATATTACCTCTTAAGACAGTCTTTACAATGATTTGCAGGTGCTTTGCTAAACTTGTAACGTCACAGCCACATCACAACACACTATTCTGAGAATTATTGCTGAAGTGAATGATTGCAGATAATGGTCCTTTGTCGCCTACCTCACAACCTTGGTCATTCATGCCGTAAACATTTTATTATGTCTTGGCGGCTTCATCTATTTCTTTACCTGCCTTACTGGCTCCTTTCTTGCGTTTCCGTTATTACTAATCTCAATCTCCTCTTAGTTCCTGCTTAAACTGTCTACATGTGTGTTTGTCAATAAGCCCACTGTGCTCCAAACTGAATACACATTGACAGAAAACCTTAGATTATCATCTGGTTATGACATTATGCTTAACTATATATATATATATATATATATATATAGAGGTGTGTGACGCAGTGGGTTGTGCATTGGTGTTCGGATCAGGGGGTCACAGGTTCAAACCCCACTGCAGTCAGCATGTCGTTGTGTCCCTGGGCAAGACACTTCACCCCAAATTGCTCCTGTGGGGATTGCCCACAGTATTGAGTATGTAAGTCGCTTCGGATAAAAGCGTCTAACAAGTGATATGTAATGTAATGTAATATACAGTATATATGTGATCCTGTTTGGTGCTGTTTGTGTTACATGTCAAACTTTTGTATGTATGAGTAGTTATCAACTTATTCCTCACCCAAGGTGTATGTGTTTGGTTTGTTTGTTGGTTAGCTAATGGAGAAAATACTGCCCCTATTTTGATGAAAATGTGTGAAAGGGTGTAGCATACTTATTAGCCCATTACATTTTGGTTTGAATCCTAATGACAGGGCAGATATCCTTATATTTGATCAAAGCATTGCTGTGTTTATAACCTCACACATGCAAGACTGTTTGCCCTTATTTTTATTTATCAGTATTTGTATTTGTAGATCGTTTATTATTTGTATAATAAAATGTATGAAGGAATTGTTCTGAGACTGCCGTTGGCTTGTAACTCATTTTGAAAGCCGACATGGTTTGAAGTACCTCAAAAAACAAGAAGTTATTTTAATATAAGAGTGTATTGAGACCAACTTAGTCACATGCAATAATAAATGTGGTGAGGTGATTAAAGCCAAATGTGCTGCTTCTTTATGGTCTCAAACACAGCAGTTTGTCTGTGTGAACACAACACATTTGATTCTGTTTGGAGTGTACTCTGAAGATAATACAAAATAAATTGGAAGGGTAAAGACCCTAAACGTCCAGCAGGGGTGTTTGTCTGCGGCCAGATGTAGCCCCCCCCCCCCACACACTCTCTCTCTCTCAGCTCAGTGATGGGGACGGCCGGCTGGCTGTTGGCTTGGAGGCGCCATTAACCAATTTAGCTTCCAGATGTCCGTCATACTGCCACAGCCAAAGCTCTCTGTGAGCTTCACACACAGCCACAACACACACACACACACACACACACACACACACACACACACACACACACACACGCACACCACACACACACACACACACACACACACACACACACACACACACACACACACACACACACACACACACACACATACAAACTGAGCTGTGATATGCTGGGACACAAACGGATACATATAGAATGGAAGAGACTGGAGATGTGTGTGTGTGTGTGTGTGTGTGTGTGTGTGTGTGTGTGTGTGTGTGTGTGTGTGTGTGTGTGTGTGTGTGTGTGTGTGTTTGAGATTTTTATGATTGACAAGTAAAACTGAGAAGGCTTTTGATCAATTCTAAAATGATCCTCCACCATCTGGAGATAAGCAAGTTAAATACACAGTTGTTTCTCCTGATGTCTAGTCCCAATGAGATACGATGAACACACACGCACACACACACTCATACAGTTCACTCGTGAATGTCTAGAAAAGACTCACACACACATACAGAAACATGCATTACACAGACACACATTGACTGTGCTCAAATGGACAGATGCTGCCCCTCTAGAGGCACAGAGACCCAGCAGCTGTTCCCCAGCCAGTCAGATGGGCTACCATTGGTACCTCATGAATATTTTACACTCAGTCAAAATGGCTGCATTCCAGGTTCCTACAACAGCAGCCGCACTGGGCCAGATGATCAGATCATTAAACTGTATACGGACGGACTTCCTCCCACTGTCAGCTGGAAAAAAGATGTGTGAAAATGTTGTGATGGTTCAGACAAAAGTTTGTGTTGAGTACATGATAGAAGTTAATTTGAGGAGATTGGGTTTGTAATTTGAGTTGAAGTTTAGTCGTATTTTCTTCGCCTTAATCTAACTCAATGCCACACAGTTATTGTGAAATAAACTTAATCTACAACTGAGGAAATCATGCAAAAAACCTCCACAATGACATTTTACCCATAAAATCTAACTTTGTCAAATCTGACACATCACATTTTGGAGTGGCATAACAACTTTCCAAAAATGTTTATATTGCCTTTGTATTTATATATATTACCTCCCATGAATTGCATTAATGAAATATATATTCCAATGTTTTACACATCTTTTATTTTTGTGACTTTAGTGTACCACTGTAATGTTGTGTTGTGTTGGCTATATAGAGAGGCGAAGTCCCTCCCTTTCCGATGGGACTCATGGGACCTTATTTCGGAAAAAGTTTGTATTGAAGTCAATGGAGAGAGAAACATTATCTTTTCGATCCCGTTTGAATTGTGCCACGAATTACACATACGATGTTTGTCAATCTTAAATAATAATTTCCATGTCAAAAAAGTCACAGTTTGTCGTAAAACTGTTGAAATATAAGACTATGAAAAATACGCAACTAGAAAGACTACAAATCCCAGAATCCCGGTCCCGCATGCTGGCTCTTACGGAACCGACTAACTCCCCTTGTGTGTATGTACAGCTCTCAACATGCCAAGACTTGGAGTGATTTTCACCTCTTTTAATACTTTTCGCCTCATTCTGAAAGAAAGAAGTGAAATGTGCCAACGTGACGGCCGTCTTGGTGTGTGGTGCGAGACGGGAGATGTAGTTCATTGAGCGGTTTCACACAAAAAAAGTGTTACTTCACGGTTTTACGACACATTTTTATTTTTTTGACTTGTAAAATTATCTTTTAAATTGACAAACATCATATGTGTAATTCGTGGCACAATTCAAACGGGATCGAAAGATAATCTTTCTCTCTCCATTGACTTCAATGCATAACTTTTCCGAAATAAGGTCCCATGGAGCTCAACCGGAAGAGGAGGGACTTCGCCTCACTATATTGTTAAGTTGTTTGATTTGAAGTAAACTGAATTGATTTCAGCTGTTTGTAGTGCTATTGCCCAATCAAAATTCCCCCTTTGGCATATTGAAGTAATTATAAGAGTCACAAAAACCCCTGCTGAACATCTCTACAGTTTGACTGTTATGAGCTTGAGAAAAGCGAACAGACGTGTAGGTATGAGTCTTCTTCTTTCACTTCTTATAAGCTGATTGGCTCTCTCTCTCACAGTGGCTGCAGGTGTATTCTGGGTGTTTGGATATGTAATGGGTTTGGATGTGCTGATGTCTGAGATGCTGAGAGGAAAGAGGGCAGCCAACTGTACTAATAGACATTGCTTCCATCTCTCTCTCTATCTGTCTGTTTCTTTCTCTTCCTCGGAGGAGGGATTGATCTCATCGCCCAGGGGCTGGGATTCAAACATCTGTCTGCCTCCCTCCCCTCCTCTTCACTTCCTCTATCAGCCAGCCAGTGTCTCCCTGAATGTCTCCCCTCTTGCTTGCCTCTATTACCGGTATGATGAGGGAAAAGGGGGAGGATTGGGAGGTTTTTGGATGAATATATAGATGGTATTAATGTCCTTTTACCACCAATACAGTACAGGTGTTTGTATCTAACTACAAACTGGAAGACCCCTTGATAAAAAGTCTGGATTACAGAAATGACTTTTTATTTCAGACTCTTGTACAAAAAGGGTTCTTCTAGTTATGCAACCAACTTACTTTATGTTTTGTGATTAAATGAATAAGAGTAGCTGCTTTGAAGCTTAGCTAAACTCTTCACCAGACAAGATATTTCTAAAAGATATTCATTCAGAGCAACTTACAATGAAAGCAATTGAGCTTAAACATCAACAATACTGCAAATGTACCCGTATATTGAAGGTCAGATGGAACACAATGTCTGTCCACAAGCATGACACACATGAAAAGAGACTGTTGTGTATTAAAATGTTTCCATTAAATGTATTTTCAATAAAGAAATGCCCCATAAAGCACACCATTTATGATGCATTCTTATGAGAAAAAGGAGCATCAAAATCTTTTTTTCCAAGGTGCATTCAAACAGCTGTGTGTGTTAAACACCTTTGAATATAAAAAGGAGTTGACAAGCAAAATATAATTAATGCTGGCAAGAGGAGGCAGAATCTGTGAAGCATACAGCAGTGATGTCTCAGGGATAGCCAGCGGTTTTATTTGAGTTGCTTCTTCTGCCAGATTTGTAAAAATGCTTTTTATTTGCTTCACACACAAAATAAACCTGTACTCAGGACTATCTGCTTCAGGGGGACTGAAATAAAAAGCTGAATATTAGCATCGTGGACTTTTTGTGGGGTAAATGGGCACTAGAAATACAGAATATTGACACAGATAACAAGTCTATTGTGGCACAAAGGCATTAACTAAAAGTCTAGTAAGTGTAAATAGATGTATGATTTTTATTTGTATAGGTTATACGAATACAATAACCATAGATTTCTTTCTGATTCTGAGCATATTTTCATTACTTGTCCCGTACTGTTAATAACTACTCTTTTCGTTGAATGTACTTTTTATTTTCGCTATGTATAGGCTTTGGCAACATATACTTTTATTCAAATATCATGCCAAAATAGCTTCATTGAACTGAAATGAATAGAGAAGTGTAAAACATGGGATCTACAGCGACCTCCAGAGGTGGGAAGGAGAAAATCACTAAAATACAATGCTGTATTTACACTGAAACCCACACATGAGTTAGGCTCAATGTCACTTTCTGAAATGTTAATTCATTTTCTTAAAAAAAAAAAACGGTCTCAGGAAGGTCGACAAATTATGTATGTATTTAATTTCCTTTCTGTTTTAAGTAGAAAACTGAACCTAGACAAAATAAATGCATAAATGCAAGCTGTGTGTTGCATATTGGTTTGTCCTTAGTTTAACTCAAGGGAGGATGAAATACCATTACATATCTGCTTAGGTGGCACACACACACACACGCACACACACACACACACACACACACACACACACACACACACACACACACACACACACACACACACACACACACACAAACACACACACGCCTGTATTGTGGCATCTGTCAGTGGCAAGACAATATGTGGATCCGAGAGGGAAAGACAAGGCAGTGGAAGAGGTTTAGAACATTGCATAGGAATCTCCTGAGTCATTCAAACACACACACACACACACACACACACACACACACACAACACACACACACACACACACACACACACACACACACACACACACGCACAGATTTCAATGGATTCAAGGCTATTAGTAAATGTTTCCCTTTACAGTATCTTCTATACATAGGAGCTATAAAAGAAACAGACTGACTGCGAGGTGAGTCTTCAACACATCCCATCTTCCTACACACTGAGCGAAGATTATTCTAGAAAAAGGAGCCTAATACTGAGTAAATCCTCCAATTATCCTCAAAAATACTTTGACCACTTTACATTCATTGCTCAACTTAACTAACAGTTTTGAATTTCTTTCTTTAAATCCAGTTTTCTGTTCCGGCCTCATGTTGAACTGTTGCTGCCCGTGGGCCTAATTGTATTTTGGTGCATGAACAAGGGGCTCATTGTAATGCGCTGGTAACGTGGATCTCCAAATTGATAGACACATAACAGGGTCATCATTCATTTGCATTTTAACAAGTCCTTCAGCTATGACACCGGATCGTGTGAATTCATTACCACACAGGGCTGCAGTTCATCCAGCCATCTATTAGTAACGCCAATTAGTTTACTGGGACAGGTTTAGGGGATTCAGACTCACTCAGGCAACCAAAGCTGCCCAAACTTCTTCATGTCAAAGCTCTCATGACAGACGTTTCATTAAGATGTTGTATCAGTGACCCACATTTTAAAAGGTTTTTTAAAAAAAAGTTAAATATAATGTTACAGCAGCAGATTAAAACCTGTGATTAGCGGTTATTTTTATGTGTAATAAACATTTATTTGGTCTATAGGACTACCGCACCTTTATTTCCAATCAGAGGTTGTTAGTCTATAATAGTTATAACACAATACATTTATTGTTCATGGTTTTTCATGAGCACTTGAACTTACTTTTCTTCAGAACTTTCTTATAAATGTGCTGTTATTTTGGACATCTTGCAGGAAAATTAAAACCAAAATGTCTTTGGCTCTTCACACTGCAAAAGACATTCTTCATAAAAAAATCATAACATCAGGCAGATATATGAGAACAAATACAATCACACAGGATGTGGATAAACCATGGGGTGGTTTTGTTTAATACTTTGCTTTCAGTGAAAGAAAAAGACCTGTCCAGCATGAACTTGTTTATTGTAAACTGAAACGTACAGGTTAAACACGCCTTGCCACATGAAGCTATTTCTTCATAAAGACACAGGAAGCTGTTGGTTTGCCATAAAAGCCTCTGTCATGTTCGGGGAAATGCTGGGACTTACAACCTGTTACAATCATCTAATTTCCCTTCACTGTTCACAGTTTTAGCAGCAATATATTCAGTCTTTATCACTGAGATCTCTTTGTCCCCTTCACTCGTAAAGATTAGACTGATAATGTGACAGCACATCACATAGTGACAGCCGACACGCATTTAAACTGGAATCAATGCTGAAGGTGTTGGACATCATGACATATAGAGAGACAAGCAGGAGATTATGTGTGTCTAGTAATGCTTTCTGTATGCCACAATCCAACACTTTTTTGGTGGTTATAATTGTTGACTGTAATAGACAAACTAATTGCATACAGAAGCGCTTCACCTAAAAAATTGTATCAGAAAGTCATCTATTTTTCATTTGAATAATTACTTGTTTAGTCAATAAAATATAAACAGATTTAAATGTTGTCTAAGCTAGAGTTCTGCAAATATCATTGAATAATTTACAAAAGGCTGTCACTTTATAATTGTAACTTGTAAAGGTGGAACTTTTTAATCAATATATATATAGTTTTGCGTAATATTTATTATACCAAATTGTATTTGTTGATTATATTGCTTAGAATCTGAATCTGCACAGTAACTAACGTTATGTAATACAGTGGAGTAAAAGTAGAAGTAAAGTATGAAGTAACATACAGTTGAATGAAAGTAAAAGTAGGCTACCTCAAAATTATTTTAAAGTAGGCTACTTGAGTAAATGTACCAGTATCTGGAAGTGAAGCACCTGTTTTGTGTCTTTTGTTGACACCTAAGCATATAAGTTGTTTTAGTTTGTATTGATATAGCAACAACGCAAGGCTAAGTGCTAACTCTCAGGGCTTTATTTCTCCTGTCAAGGTGGTGCACCTGCTCACATCAGCTCCGCCTCCACCACCAGACCCCCCCCTGCCTGATGACTACAGTACCCAGGTCGCACCGCGCCGCCCTCCACTCTCTCTCTGCGCACAGTCCGCCTGACTCGCAGAACCAGTTGGTTTGGCCCAGCTTCTTCTTCTTCTTCTTCTACTGCCTTCTCACTGCTGTGTGTGCTGCTGTTGCTGCCTGGTGGTGTCAACCTCCGCCGAAGAGAGAAGAAGAAGAAGGCATATCCCTCCCTCTCCTCTGTTTCCAATTTGCCTTCACTTTCCTCCTCGCCGGCTCCATTGGCTTCCGTGCCGTGCCAGTCAACTCGCCTCCTTTCTCCCAGCCCCGAGTTGAGCAGCAGCAACAGCTCGGAAACATCTGGCCGCCGCAGAGTGCCCGTCCCTCCGCCTGCTCACCTCGGCTCGGCTGCCTGTTATGGAAATTAGTCCAAAGTCAATCTAGTTTTGTCTCCGGTGGGAAAAACGAAGGAGGATTTGACGAAGGAAGACGTTGGACCGTGTTGTCTGTAAGTCTTAATACCGGAGTCCGATTAAAGGAGGATCAGGAGGGGAGAGGGTGGGTTAAAAAGTGGCTAAACCTTCCTTAGCATTACTGTGTTGTCTCCTCGCACTTATAGTTGCTATGTTAGCCGTTCGCTGTTTTAACGGCTGTTGTCATAGCACCGGGGCCTTCAGAACTGTAAATAGCGCAACATTGTAGCTTCTTCGTGTTCGATTTACTTTTGTTAGCCATGGTTGAGCTACAGCTAGCTGCGTGTGTGTGTTTCTTTCTGTGTTTGTTGTGTCTTCTGCGAGGAAATTCTTGTGTTGTCACAGCTCTGCCTCACGTTACTTTGACTTTTTATGCTAATTTACAAACTGTCAGCGTCGTGGTTGACTATCTAGGGCTGATTATTATTAAGTTAACGCATGTATTAGGGGGACAAAACGTATTGACATAGGTGGAAGAAGTACTCCGATCTTGTTCTTAAGTAAAAGTAGAAGTACCAGAGTGTAGGAATACTCTGTTACAAGCAATCAAAATGTTACTCAAGTAACAGTTGAAAAGTATTGGCATCTAAGTATACTGTACTTAAAGTACCAAAAGTTAAAGTACTAATTGTGCAGATTAGCCTTATTTTAGAATCATAAATATATTGAGTTTTGATTATAATTTGTGATGTATTAATGTGTTTAACACAGCTGGTAAAGGTGGAAATAATTGTAATTACTTTATTCAGCAAAGTAACTAAAAGTACTACGTTAATGCAGTGAAGTAAAAGTATTATATTTACCTCTGAATTGTAGTGGAGTAGAATTACAGAGTAGCGAGTACAATTACCTAAAAATTGTACTTCTGTACAGTACTTGAGTAAATGTACTTAGTTACTTTCCACCCCTGCTAATTCATCATTGGACCTGGGTGTGACCAGGTGTTGGATTTAGCGCTGTCACGGTGTTAACATGTCAAACTAAAACAGAAAATGAAATAGTTTTTATGAAGCGACTTTCACTCTGATAATGCTACGTTTAAATCGGGTAATTAAATGTCTCAGACTTTGAAAGCAGGGCTGATTTTAAACATAAGCTTATAACATATTGTAGAAGTTGGATTTGACTGAATATTATCAACAATTAAACTATTTAAAAATATTTGTTGTTGTCGGTTTGTAAGAGAAAACCAGGGAAAAGTTATATCATGCAGAAATGTTTGCGAACTTATAAATGTATTTTATTGCTATTATAAAACAAAGCAAATATAACATGTATTTAGCTCAACACTTACGTGCTTAAATAGCTGCCTTTTTATCGTGTTATCAGTATGCGATAATACTTTATTATAGGCATCTGTATACGACTTTTACACTTGATTAAAAAGGTTTAATTGTTAGATCCGGCCACAATATTAAATCGAAAATAAAAGCAGTTTTCTTCCTATTCTCGCATTTATCAAATATTAGGGAATTCTCACGCTTCAAACGTGACTTTTGTTTAAAAACGAAACCAACCGAGGCGGCTGTAATAAGCTGCTCGTATTGCTTTTGTTTAGGACTTGCTCTCATCAGGTTCTTTATGACTTGTTCTCATTGTTTTCTCATTTCATTTTTGTTCCTGTCAGTTGTCCGAAGGGTCCGAACAGGCAGGGGGGGGGGGGGGGCGATGGGTGGGTGGATGAATAGATTGATGGATGAATGAATGAATGAATGAATACAAGACGAGGCAGCGGCGCTGAACCGTAAAGAAGTGGAAAACAATATCAGCTGCGTGCGTCTGTCAGTTGCAAATATGCTGTGTTTGGCCTTTGTTTATGGTTATTGGAAGGAGACAGAGGCATGGACAGAAGTATTTCAACAATTAGAACAAAAGTGTTTACACGGAACATCTGTATATTCTGTGTAAACTTTCCCGTTTTTGATAAGCAGTTGTGGGAACATTTACACTCCTCTGTTTTACATAAATCAACATCCCACTGCATTTAGTTGACCCGTGTTTTTTTTTCCCAGAGAGAGAAAAGGAGGAGAAACGGAGACAAAGTTGTGTGGTGTTGGTGTTGGTAGAATGAAAGAGGAGTCTGGTGGCAGGAGTGTAGAGGAGGCAGCATATGGCTGTAGAAAGAGCACAGCTGGAGGTAGCATCTCCATCTGAGGATGATGTCAGAGCAGCTGACAGGCTGCCATCCACCCCACCTCCTCCTCCTCCATCCCTCCACCGCCTCCACCCCTCCCCAGTCCTTTATTGTGAGTCTCAGCGGCAGCCTGGGAGAGTTACTGCTGTGTGTGTGTGTGTGTGTGTGTTTGTGGCTGCCGATCAGCGCCAGTTAGGAGGAGGAGGAGGAGGAGGAGAAGGAGGAGGGAGGTGGTATCTCGTTCCCCCTCCAACATCTCCTCCACTTTGCATCTGTCCCTCGCAGTTTGAACAGCGTGGTTTTTTTTTGCCTGCCTCCCTCTTCTTCTTCTTCTTCTTCTCTCCTCTTCTACCCACTCATTGATTCAGAGAGAGCAAGCGAGGAAGAGAGAGAGAGAGAGATACACAGCCATTCCCAGCCAGAGAGCCAAGCTATTCTGCTACAGTGGAGTTAATCAAGTTGATGCATACTGCTGCAGGTATTGTTTTGTGTGTGCATGTTTGTGTGTGTGTGTGTGCGTGTGTGTGTGAGGCAGAGTGAATAGAGTAGCAGAGTCTGGAGTAGTTATTTTGTTGTGCTGTGAGGATCTCCGGTGTGTCAAAGCAGTGTGAGCGCGCTGTGTGAAGCTACTGGTGAGTAGTAAACTGGTGTTTGTGCTGCCTGTCCGAGGTGTAGCTGCAGTCCGGGAAGTCTGCTGGCTTTTAGTTTGTTGTCTGATGAGCTGCATTTTAAACTCAGCTATACTTGTTTTGCGATTTGTTTTGTTTTTGTGTTGTCAGGCGTTTTGTCCAGTCGCTTATTAATTGAAAGCAAAGTTACAACTGAGAAAATGTTATTTTAAATCGAGCTTTGTTATTATTTTTTGCAATTTTATTTATTTTAACATTTTAAAAGAAAAATGAAATCCTAATTAAAATGTTTATTTTTGACATTTTTGACATATTTTAATTCAAAAAAAGAAATTAATAACAAATTTAAAAACATTGTTGAATTCAATCAAATAAATAAGCTTTATTTTCTTAATAAAATACCTAAAAATGTCTAACTTTAAGCCAATATCTGCTATTTAATCCTATTTATCTAAACTGTTTTTTTTTCCCAGTTAATTCTAACTCTGTAAAATTACTTGAAAGCATGTGCGGTCTTTTCTCCCCTCCTGCCGGCTGGAGTAGAGGAGACTAATTTAGAAGTTGCAGATTTGAGCTGCCTGAATTGGCTAGACAGCTGTAATCGCACTCCCTCCTAGTCTTAATCTCTTTATCTGGCTAGCAGCTGCCATATGGCCCCCGTCAGCTGGATCAGATGTGGGTAAGCCTCCCTCCCCGGCCATCCCAGCCTCTCCCTCACCCTCTCTCCCTCACCCTCTCTCCCTCCCTGTGCCTCCGTCAGACCCCTGCCTGCGCTAACTGGCCGTCCTGGCCGGGTGACGGCCTGCTGCCCTCCTGAGCCTCCGCTGACGGCTCCCTCCCCACCACCGCCGTCTTTATTTTTAGCCATCTTTAAGGATTAGGATTGATGCTGTGACGAGCAGGGCACTTACAGTGATTGTATTGTAAATCTTCTCTTCTGGGTGGTGGTGGAGGGGTGGAGGGAGTTGAGGAAGAGGGTAGTTTCTACTACGGGGCGGATGTGCGGGATTTTTTTTCTTGTAATATTCAGATGGTGTGTGAAAGGAGGAGGTGGCAGAGGGGTTTGGCTGGACAGAGGGGGTGGGGGGGGGGATGGAGGTGGGAGGTGGGAGGTGGTACACCCTTGTCCCTGTAAGCCCCCTCATTAAAAGCAGTCTGAACGAGCCGGAGGGCGAGCACACACACATATACAGGACACACACACACTCAGTCTCACACACACATAGGGACATTCTTGGTTTAGCTTCATTCAAATGAGGTGATTTAGCTGCTTTGGTTAACACAGTGCGGAGCGGGACCAATGTATTTTCTCAGGCAGGACAAATTGACTTGGTTAACAGGTGGGACTTAATGATTTGACATATTTCAGCCTTGTAATCACCTTCTGTCAGCTGATATTTAGTTGTGCATTTATTTTATCAATTAGATCAATTACACCTGCAGAGCAGTGCTGCAAGTTTTCAGCCTTTTTTTCCCTCTTCTCTTTACCAATCTTACGCGTGAAGCCGGCGCTCGCAGGTTAAACAAGGGACAAGCTGTTTTGTTTTCAGCTGTGCGATTTCAATTGGCCAGTTTTCCTGCTCGACTTAGCCTGTGGAGGTGGTTGGTAGGTAGGCTGGAACCTAAGTGTGTGTGTGTGTGTTTATATGTGCGGACAGTGTGTACAGCTGAAAGCCGGTTACCTAAAAGGGCTGTGCCAGGCCAGGCCAAAGTGGGTTAATAAAAATAACCAGCGTAGGAGCAGCGACAATCCAGGAGTGCAGGCAGAGGAGTTGGAGAGAAACAGAGAGAGGATCGCAGAGACAAGAATCTGTCGCTGCTGCTTTAACAGAGATTAAGTCTGTCTGAGGGTAACAACTGAATTAGTGATTATTGTTTCATTATTGTAATATTTCTTTAAAGCTAATAATCAGTTTCCTTTTTTCCCCTTTTCTATTTTTAGATTGTAAACAAAGTCAATTATTAATAGAAATAACATCAAGATTTTGCATCGTTGAACGTATGCATGACTTTACAGCTACCTGCGTGGTGTTTGAATTCCAGCAGAAATATTTCTATTAATGTTGTGAGTGATAAGAAATCCTATCTATTACTTATTACTACTATACATATGATATTTCAATATATTCCAAATATGTGGTAATGTTTCTGCATATTTTAGGATGTATTTCTCGTAGTATTTTATTTACATTTTTCAGTGTTTAAAAATGTTATTAATTTACTTCTGTGTCTCAGTTTTTACCGACCTATCTTCTCCTGCTGCGTTTCTTTTCGCCCGCTCGTCGTGTTCTCTGTAGATTGTTATCGGCATCGCATACCATCTGTGACTTTGGCATTTGTCTCCTCTTTTTTGCATATCTGCTATTTTTTTTTAGTTGACCTCGTTTAAAAATAATTTTGTTTGCAGGAATTGCGAAATTATGATAATCACACAGCCACGATTTTTACACTTAACGTGAATTGTATCATACTTTGTCATCATTTTAAAATGATATGAAGTTGTCTTGCCTCTTCAAAACCTTTCCTTTTCTGTCGTCTTTGAATTTAAATTGTCTTTTGCTGCTTTTCCGTTCACGTTTTTGGTTCCTTTTTTTCTTTTTGCGTATTTACCTTCATAGAACAAATACTGAACTCTGAAAATAAACACATTTTTATTGAAAACACAACACTTAATTAAGAACTTGCAAAACCTATTTAATAACCATCAGCTTTGACATCTCAGATCTTTATCAGATGTATCTAACGTTGACTCTCTCTCTCTGTGTGGCTGCAGGTTATGAGGACGGCAAGATGGAGTTCCCAGACCACAGCAGACATTTACTCCAGTGTCTGAGCGAGCAGCGGCACCAGGGCTTCCTGTGCGACTCCACGGTTCTGGTGGGCGATGCTCAGTTCCGGGCCCACCGGGCTGTGTTGGCCTCCTGCAGCATGTACTTTCACCTCTTCTACAAGGACCAGCTGGACAAGAGAGACGTGGTGCACCTCAACAACGACATTGTCACAGCCCCAGCTTTTTCTCTGCTCCTGGAGTTCATGTACGAGGGCAAGCTGCAGTTCCAGGACCTTCCCGTGGAGGATGTGCTAGCAGCGGCCAGCTACCTGCACATGTATGACATTGTCAAAGTGTGTAAGAAACGTTTGAAGCAGAAGTCCCCGACCGAGGCGGACAGTACGCGCAGAGAAGAGGACGGCGGCTCCAGCTGCTCCGATAAGGCCGACAGTCTCTCAGAAGGATCCACAGGCCGGCCTGCTACTGCCGACCTGCTGCCCAGCGACGAAGATGAGGAGGCCAAGGCCGAGCGAGGAGCGATGTGGCTGAGACTGCCGTCTGCAGACAGATCAGGGACGCCAGCCACGGCTACAACCAGCCCGGGGCACACAGAGGCGGAGACCCAGGCTGGGGAAGGATTGAGGGAGGGGGTGAAGCGGCTCTCCCCGGCCGGCAGCCCCTCCAGCTCCACAGGGTCCCTCTCGCAGCGCTCACACCGCTCCGTCAGCTCTCGTGGAGGGCAGCGGGGCAGGAGGGTGTCAAACGATGCAGCCGACTGCGTCCTGGACCTGTCAGTCAAGCCGATCGCCGGTAGCAACCACAGCAATCACCACCAGTCGTATTTCAGCGGGGCAGCGACGCCAGACAGGCTCCAAAGCCCATTGGCTGTGAGGGTGAAGGTGGAGAGGGGCGTAGCTTCGGAAGAGGAAGAGGAACTCGGAGGTGGGGACTATGACATGGAGCACAGCGGCATCACCAAGGCCACAGTTCCCATCACCAATGGGGGCCTCGGGCACCACGGGGTCGGCGGGCCCCTGTCGGCCCAGAGGAGGCTCGGTCTGGAGGCCCACCTGTCTGCTCTGCGAGAGGCCTCCCTGGCCTCAGAGATGGAGCGGGAGGAGAAGCCCTCGGCCACAGCGGACGACGAGGACATACTGGGGGGCGAAAACGAGCGCGCCCAGGCCGAGGTGGCCAGCATGGACAGCGCCCTGCTGCCCTACGTCTCCAACATGCTGTCAGCTCAACACACTCAGATCTTCATGTGCCCGCTGTGCAACAAGGTGTTCCCCTCCCCGCACATCCTGCAGCTCCACCTCAGCTCCCACTTTAGGGAGCAGGAGGGCATCCGCGCCAAGCCCGCCGGAGACGTCAACGTGCCCACATGCACCATCTGCAGCAAGACCTTCTCCTGCATGTACACGCTGAAGCGCCACGAGCGGACACACTCCGGAGAGAAACCCTACACCTGCACCACCTGCGGCAAGAGCTTCCAATACTCACACAACCTCAGCCGGCACGCCGTGGTGCACACGCGTGAGAAGCCGCACGCCTGCAAGTGGTGTGAGCGGCGCTTCACGCAGTCCGGGGACCTCTACCGACACATCCGCAAGTTCCACTGCGAACTGGTCAACTCAATGTCGGTGAAGAGCGAGCCGCTGGCGCTGCCTAATGTCAGGGACTGGGCGATCGAGGACAGCTCGCAGGAACTGTGGAAGTAGAAACACACTGCAGGGTTTGATAAAGGGAAAGAGCGGAGAGTGAAAGAAGGGCAGAGAGGCATTGGGGGGTGAAAGGGAGAAGGCAGAATTGATATGAGGGGTTCAAGAGAGTCATGTTCGTGTGTGTCGCAAAATCTCATTCAATTGCACTTTAATAGCACATGAAAATGTTACTACTGAGTTTTTTTGTTGTTGCTGTTTGGGGTAATTTTGTTTTGTTCTATTTTATTCTGAACTCTTATTATTATTTGGCGTTAAGTTCTGTTTTGGTGGTTTTTATTGCGTCTAAGGACGAGGGTCCCAGAGAGAATGTCTCGCCTTCTGGGAGAGTTTTCACTCCGTTCGTGTTTCATCTCAGACAAAAACACTCCGACGCTGGCCCCAGATCCTCAGACAGCAAACGCCACCGCAAGAGTTCAGGTCGAACACACTGAAGTGGAAAAGCATTACAATACACTAAACGGGTACTGTGATCAGCACACACACACACGGTTTGAAGAAGTGTGTGTGTGATACTGCACTACTCTGGCAAAAATGTCACCTGACGTGCGTGAGTGTGTATGAGTGTGTTTTGTGTGTATTAATTTTATTTTCTACTGGCATGGAGGTGTGGTTGGCGAGGCGCTCCCCGCTTCTCGCTCTTTGGTGGTGTGTGTTCAGGGTAACGCTGACTGACAGACTAACTGATGGCACTCATGCAATGCACAGCCTCCTTTTTTCACTTCCAATCAATTTGAAGTATTTTCTAAAAATGAAAAGACCTTTACAGATTATTATAATAATTATTATTGTTATTAATAGAATTTTTTCTTAAATCTAGCTGGCAGTCTTTAAACCATCTGTTGTTGGAAAGGTATTTAATTTAAGGTTGTTGTATATTGTTCTGCTATAGTTTTAGAATTTAAATCCGTTACATTTTTTTAAAAATTAATTATTATTATTATTATTATTTTGTTACTTTTTTTTGTAATGGGACCTGCTGTTGTTGCATGATGTCCAAACCTGTATATTTTAAAATACAAATGTGAATTTGCTGTATTACTGTACACATTGTAATTGATCAAATATTTGACAACAGGCTTTCTTTTTCTTTTCTTTGTGAATACTACTCCAGGGTGCAGTCTGTTGAAAATCTGAATATATTTCTCACGACGTTGGGGAAAAAAATGCATGAGAATTTGATTTTGTCTTAAACCTTTTTCAGTTGTGGTTTTTGCGTCAGGCGGTGGGTGGGAGGTGTTGAACGTAAAACTTTTGACCGTGAAAAGTTGGATTTTTCTGCTCGTTGTAGTTTCTGTCGCTGGGCCCGTAGAAGAATGTTACCGAATGTGTTTCCGTCGGGTGCTGAAGCGATATGATGAAGCATTTTAAGCCTGTGTGTATATGCACTGATCTCTCTGCTGCGTGTGTGTGTGTGTGTGTGTGTGTGTTTGTGTGTGTGTTTATGAGTGTGTTTATGAGTGTGTGGCTTGGTTATTACCAGTCAATTTAAACCTACTGAAGATCTACGTCCACCCAGCACTTCCTCCTCCTGCTCTTCCTCAGGCGTTCAATGTCTCCACTGCTGTATGTTTGTTCTCCACCTCTAATGTGTCTGTCCTGTCTCCAGCTATAGACGTGGTAAAGCCATTTCCTAATTCCTTTTGCTCATTGGGCACTTACTTCAGGTCTGTTGAGTGCAGTTATACGGCTCTGGCTTGGCTTTGGCGTGAAGAATAACAGAGAAAAAAAAACGGAGCTGTCCTGCTGAAAGTGAAAGGGTTAGATATGTTTGTGCTGAATCCGTACAATGAAGTGATGTGAATGTGTTAACACGTCCATATGTGCGGGTGTGTGTGGGTGTGTGTGTTTTCCTCTTAAAACATAATCCTTACTCCGAGATCGATGGGAGAGAATTGGCATGCCTGAATGCACCTTTTTAAGCTAAAAGACAAGAAATCAGATTTTTTGCTGAAAAGATGCCTTTGTTAAAAAACAAAAACATTTCTGACGCTATGGAAGTATTTGATACTGTAAAGCATTGGGAAGTTAAAATCATATATAAATTCATGGAATTTATCAGAAAATGATATTATATTTTGATCATGTGATTGGAGAACAATTTTCTTTTGTATGTGAATGTTGTGTTCGAGTCGGGGGCTACACTGGTTGATAATCTTTCAGTTTTTTCAACTCTAGAATTTTGTTAGAATTTAAAAATAATGGTCAAGCGTTTTTTACAATCTGGAAACATTTGACACAGAGATAATTCAAATTGAACGCTCTACATTTCCCCTCACTCAGATATGTGTGTGTGTGCACGCCCCCAGTGATGTGCATGTGGTGGTGGGGGGCGGGGGGAGGGTGGTTGTCTGTGTTGCCCTGTCATCTGGTGGCACCTACAGGCTTTGCCAAGGCAACAGTGTGGGTGACATTGCGGCAGTTTGCACCGCATCGTCTCATTTCTCTTCTCTAAACGTTGTTCCTCCGCTGCATATGGGCTCACTCCATCCTGCTGTTGTTTTCATCATTACTGCTGTGTTTTTTTTTTTGTTTTGTTCTGTTCCTCTGGTTGTACTTGACCGCCTTAAACTGCTGTAGTCCGGGCTGTTTTTCAAATGTTTTATTTTAAAAGTGTGAGCGTAGGGGGGGGGAAGGAGTTGTGGGAGCGATGTCAACTGCTCAAGACGCTGTGAAGTATCCGCCCCGACGAAACATCTCCATCTTTTGCTGTGCTTACTTGAAAACAAAAGGGGGGGGGTTTATTTTATTTTTTATTTAAAGCAAGGTTTAAAAATATGATGTTCAAATGTCATAGACAGTTTATGGAAAAGGAAGATGGGGGGAGGGGGGGGGGGTGGGCGTGAAGTGACTGAGTCTGTTTTGAAAAAGGACAATCACTATCTGGGAAAAAACAAGCAGATTTTGATTCAGATATATTTGCTCCCTCTTGAGATTAAGAAATGTCTTTGCTTTTCTTTCATGTTCCTTTTTCAGATTTAGTCATTTTTAGCTTTGACAATCATAGTTGGGTTAATTATTTTTTTTCTCAAGGGGAGTAAATTCTAATTGTGTTTAGTTTTGTAATTTTTTGGTGTGCTGTTGTTGACATTTTTAAATTGTGTGCAAACTGCAATAAATTATAAGAATCTTGAAATTCAACCTCCTGTGTGAAGATCTATTTTTTTCTTGAAAAAAAAAAAAATCACGGCTCGTCTTTATGTCATTATGTATAATTTAACCAACAACAACTCATGTGTTTCTACTTATGTTAATGCTTAGCTTCTCCTCTGCCATAGCAAAACACAGAAACAACAGTATATACAAATTCAACATATTTTTAAGCACATTTTGATGTAGGGAAAATTCAGAAACTTTGGTCTTATATGCACCTCACACATGTACACACTACAGGTTGCAGCAGGGCGAGTGCAGGAGGTTTTCACATCCTGTTCCTTAGGGACTTGCAATGTGGGTGGAAGTTGTGTGTGTGTGTGTGTTTGAAAACTCACTGTGTGCTCATGCGTGCTTGCACACCTCCTGATATATCTGTTGCACTGGTTAAGGTGTAGGCTGCATCTGAGAAGACATTGTGCAACAGCTTGTTGAGATTCAACCCCCTGCAACACACACACACACACACACACACACACACACACACACACACACACACACACACACATAGCCTCTTACTAAAGCTCCTCAAGTACAGTTTTCCAGTAAAGAAATCAGCTTTAGCTAATGTATTGCTGCTCAGTAAACCTGTTCTTACAGATGCTTGAAAAGCCCCTGCACTCAGAGGCCAAGGAGCAGCGTTCATTAGGGCCCAGATGGTCTGTTCAGTAAGCCCCGACGCACACTCACGCGATAAGCTCACGTCTAATCTGTGTGACATTGTCTAATGAATGGCCAGTATTGGTTTAAGAAACTTCCAAGTGGTCAAAAGATTTCAGTTTGTTGTCCATTTCAGGAAGAGTTTTAACAGTAACAACTCACATGTCTTAAATTGGATGGGATTTATGTCACAGTAGTTCATCATGCCTTACAGAGATTTCTCAATGTCTAAAATGATGGGGAACATTTACTTTAGTTAAAATGTGCAAAATATTCAAAAAGTCAGTATTGTTAAGCTACCTGCCCTGAGCGGTGCTTTAAATCTCCATCCAGGCAGACAGCAGACATTATAATAGCAACCCTTCCCTTTGGTTATGCGCTGCTTGGTGATCATTAATTGCAATCTGCAGTGTTGTAAGTGAACATCTGCTTATAGACAACTGCTCGCGCGCTCTCCCTGCGAGGAGGCCGTGCGAGGTTTGTCGTGAATGTAGGTCATTAATTTGTTTCTGTCCTTTGTTTACTTAAGGAAGGGGGACAAAGGGGCAGCTGCAGAACCATTTGGCTGTGCCCAAGGCAGGCCAGCTCAACATGTTGGGAGGCTGAGACCAGCTTGGGCTCCTGTCTGGGGGCCCGGGCCCCTGCACTCTGCGGCTTCGCGTGAGGGAGCGGCCTCTGCCAAGCTGCCAAAGAGGGCTCCCATATACCAGGAGAGGGAGGAAGGGGGAGAGGAAGGGAGATAAAGAGGAGACTGTCATGTGGACTCGAAGCGTCCTGATGTTTGGCTGTTGCTCCACATTTTCAAACCAGTTTCCAGCTCATGTCTTTAAACTGACATCTGCAGAGTTTGGATGGGAAAACAATCTCCAGAATTTCTCAACAACTCTCAAGACAGATCATCTAAAGATCTAGATTTTACTTTTGAGAATGCAGGACACATACAGTATGTTTATGTATCTAAACATAGTTATTGTGAATAATAAGAACACAGTCAAGGATTGCCTAGTACAGTAGCCCATGGGTTTTTTTGTGCATACAAAATTGTAGACGAACAAATGTACAGTAATAACAAAGCTCGGTGAAAGCCCACAACAAACAGTATTCCAGCTTTTAGCCTTAACACGCCGACCGCCTTTTCAAAGCAATGCTAACAGCCTCCATTCAAAGCCTGTACGGCACACGGGGAGAAAAGCTTTCTGTATCCTTTTCATGTCGGGGACTTGTTGATTCTCCGTGAAAAAAGGAAACACTCCCAGGCCAGGTCTAGCCATGGAAGAATTGACGGAGGGAGAGGAAAGCAGAGACAAACGTGTGTGTGCGGGTGTGTATGTGTGTGTGTGTGTGTGTGTGTGTGTGTGTGTCTGTGCAAGTGATCGAGGATTGTCTGCATATTTAAAAGAGCCCCTTTGTCAGGCACTCAGCACAGCAGGACAGAAGGCAAGCAACAAGCGGCCCGCCTGCAAGCAGACAATACAGTGGCACTACACTGGCTGGGGAGGGAGGGCTGGGGGGGGGGCGGGGGAGGCAGAGAGGGGGAAATTATTTTTGGGAAAATCGGGGGGCACAGTGTCCCAGCAAGCCATCCATCCGTCCAGCCATCCAGCCAGCCAGCCAGCCAGCCACTGCACCCTCCTCCCCCTCCTGAAAACAAAAGGCGACGCAACTCGAACTTGAATATCTGTGTGTCTCTGTGAAAGGGGGCCCCCAAATACTACTTAACCATAACCCCCCCCCAACCCCCCTACAAACCCCTTCAAATACACACACACACACACACACACACACACACACACACACACACACACACACATACATATATCAACTCATAAGAAAAACTCAGATAAGACTGTCATTCAGCAATTTACACACTTGGAAGAGCGCTCACACACAAAACAACCTGGTTTGACACACACACACACACACACACACACCCACACACACACACACACACACACACACACACACACACACACACAAAAATACAAACACAAAGGCCTCCAGCTGGTCTGTCTTTAGGGCTGGGCTACGATGGGATTAAACAGTACTTGTCCTTTGTGTGATTCTTGTATGGAAGGAGAGCAGCCATGAACTCTCCACATAACAGTGAGAGAGACGTAGAGAAAAAGCACAGAGAATGGGATGAAGAGACATACATCTTTCAACCTGTAGGACTCATCTGAAGAGGATGCTATAAACAGACAAATTAATTGGATTTAAAGTTAAAGCAACAATAAAGCCCTGCAGAAAAAGAAAAAAGAATCCTCTTGTCATGCCATGCTCTCCCAGCTGTGTGTGTGTCTGGCAGATAAGGGGCATTACCAGGGCGTGTTCGGGGTGTTGTTGAAAACTGCTGGCATCGGGACACATGTGCACGACTCAGCACTTTATCATCGCCATGGTGACCTGACGGGGTCACGCAGAGAGGGGTCCTTTAATGTCACCAACTCAGCTGTCTGCTGTTAGAGGCGATACTGTACGTGTGTTTGTTTGTGTGTGTGTGTGTGATGCGAGTGCCCGACATCTGCTGCACCTGCCTGCTGAGCTGTACACATGTATGAACACGCATGCACGCACGAACACGCACGAACACGCACGAACACGCACGCATGCACGCACGCACGCACGCACGCACGCACGCACACAGACACACACACATACACACGAGAAGCGAGCAGTCAGCCAGCTGTGGTGCTGTGGAAGAGTCAAGTTCATTCTCCCCGTTGTGTCTATCCTCCTGCTGAAACACAGTGGAAACCTGATGAAAGAGACACACACACACAGTGGATTCTGGGTAATAGCTCATACCACTGTCAGCATGGTAAACTATGGGCCGTATCTAACCATTTTTAGTGGAATAAATCACAAAATTCACAGTAAAACAACGCTGCTAAGACGCAAAAGATGTTCAAATCAGCAAAACTAGGGAGCAGTATGTGTCTCACATCCATATGTCAGTTTATAATAACTTTTAACTTGCTGGAATTTTTCCATTTATAAACTTTGGTGTGGAGTTTTCCTGACCCATTTACATGTAGAGAAGTTTTTGAAAATCATGTAGCTGAAAACGAAAAGATGTGGTAAAAGAAAACAAAAAGAAACTGGTATCATCTTATCTCAACCTCAAAACAAAAATAATTCTGAAAAAGTGATTCAGTCATAACAACACATAACATGCTCAAATATTCACAGAACTAAAAGAGGTGGTGCAAAACGATAATTTTTGACTTCACACAAAGGAGGGACACTAACATCCACACTAATACAATACAATCTTAGTGAAGTGAACACTCTGGGAAGTGTTTTTAGAAGATATCTCACTCTATACCAACAAGTCTGAAAAAGCATATCACATGACCAATCATGCACTAGGGCTTGCACGTTTGTCAAGTGTCCAGAATAATGTTGGTAGCTTAGTTGCAGAAAATACTACGGATGAAAAACCTCAATGACGTAAATTAAGACCAGAGATTCTGTTGAGGGATGAACTATTACTGTAAGTGAAACGAGTATATGGTGTTCAATGCAACAGAAAACATTTATTGGGAGTCAAGGCTAATATGGGTTGTTCTCCTCATGAAAGGCTCACGTTGGTGAATCAGTGAAGACACGTGTTTACTGCAAATGTGTTAAAAAAAAAGTTCAAAAATCTCTGTTTTAAGGCTTTGCCATATGTGGATGCAAGGTTTCATATGTTATCAAATTGTTTCCTGACATTTACATACATGACTATTGCAGCTTAAAGGTGGGGTAGGTCATTTTGGAGAAACCAGCTCGAGATCGCTAAAATTTGAAAATACACAGCCGGGAAAAATCTGCCACTTCCTTACAGAGCCCCTCCTCCAACACACACGAACGCGCACATGACCAATGAGGGCACGAGATAAGTTTGTGCACAGATGGAAGGCTGACAGGCAGGTAGGCCATCCAGTTATTTTAGCCGGGCCGGCTAAAATGATTGGTCGTGCTTTTTACAGTACTACGGCTTCCACAGATGACATTTTGTTATGGATTTTTTGTCAAAGCACTTAAGATATTCATTGCTATCGGGATGTTAAGAGCATTCCATGGAATATAACAAAAAGTGTATCTCGAGAACTTACCTACCCCACCTTTAACTTTAAAGTGCTGTGCATGTATGAAGACAGTCCTCAGGTGATGTTGACATCGTCCATTGAGTTGCAATTCAGCAAAGATGATCTCGATTTCTAGCGTCGGATATCTTGGTTGTATTCTAGATTCTGACAGCATGTATTAGATTCAGCATGTTTAACTAATATCTTAGCCCGCCAACGCAGAAATTGAAAGCAAAAGCAGAAAACAGATTTGTGCAAACAATATGTGGAAACATGTCTGCTGCGCCATCTATTTGTCTATTTATCATATGGTCGACGTTTTCTTGACACGAGGAAAGACATCGAAAACACTCCTTTCAGCAGAGAGTGTGCATGAGAGGGACTTCTCTGGCGCACACGCATGCATGCGTACAGTTATGGTGTGTATTGTGTGTGTGTATTGTGTGTGTTTGTGTGTGTTCTCTCACCCTGTGTTGCCAACCTCTCCGCTCCCTCCCAGCTCTGGCCAGGCACGACCCATCTGTCACATTCCTCCTTCCATCCCTTCTTCCATCCCTCCCCCATCCGCCGCATCCATCCCTCCCTCTGCGTACCCATCTTTCTTTTCCATCCCTCCTGTTTCTCTATCTGTCTCCATCCCTCCATCTCTCTCTGCCTCCCTCACCCTCCACCCGCCCTCCCTCACCCTCACTCTGTTCATTCTTCTTCTTTCCTCGCTTCTTCCTGCAAAAGCCAAACTCCTCGTCTCTGATCTCCATCTCTTTCCTTTTGTCCTCCTAAGAAGTTCCCAGCCTTACTACTTTCACTGCTTTCCTTCCACCTCTCTCCCTTTCTGTTTTTATGATCAAATGTCTTTTTATTAAGTTTCTACAAGGTTCAAGGTTCTTTATTAGTCATACAACCATAGCTACAGAGTAGTTATGTCGATGAAATTCTTAAGTCACAGGCTTCTCCAACAGTGCAACACAATATTACAGAAAGACAGAAAAATATAGTGCAACTAAATATTAAAAGTAACTGCAAAAAGTAAGGAATAGTTTAAAATAAAAAGTGAAATAGTGAAATAAGAGTCTATATGCAAGCTATTTGAATGATATATTAGGTAAATAGATAAATGATTTCTAAGTAGCAGAATGTTATGAATGTTGTTACAGCAGTTCAGGTGTTTAACAGATGGGATACAGTGCTTAACCAAGGGTTTTACATTACAACTTAACGAAGTACATTCACAATATGCTATCATCCAGCAATGTAAAGCAAAGTAAGCATATACAAATGAGAATGTAGTATGCACTGATTATATGTTAAAGAGGAAGGACTTAAAAGAATAAAAAGCAATAACAACGACTAAACTAATCCGCCTACATTCACTGCCAGTGAGCCTCACATATTCACCGAACACAGAAATTCCCACTCTGTTTTTTATTGTCTGTGTCAGATCTTGTTAAAGCGATGACAACATGTGGCCACTCCAGCTTGTGTAATAATAACAATTGTCATCATCAAAAGATAACACAATTAAGCCCACAAGCTTCTTTCCATTGTAGCCCCTGCTTCTTGGGGCCAACGTGGGACCCTGCAGGCCCGTGTAGGGCCCTGAGGCCCAGTGTTACTGCTCCATGCTGAAACAAACTGATCCAATCTGGGCTAGAGAGACAGGGGTCCTGCCTAGGGAACTGGCACTGTCAATGTGTGTGTGTGTGTGTGTGTGTGTGTGTGTGTGTGTGTGTGTGTGTGTGTGTGTGTGTGTGTGTGTGTGTGTGTGTGTGTGTGTGTGTGTGTGTGTGTGTGTGTGTGTGTGTGTGTGTGTGTGTGTGTGTGTGTGTGTGTGTGTGTGTGTGTGTGTGAGTAGCATCAGGGGTATAGCCTGGGGTGTACTGGCATGGCTGTGCATTGGATTATTGAAGGCAGCTTGGGACCATCTGTATGTTGGTGGGGAAGAAGTGGAGAAGGAGGAGAGGAGATGAGAAAGAAGAAGAGTTGTCGGAGGAGATGCTGTCTTTCTTTTTGCATCTTTGATTTTCTTTCCTTACTGTTCTGCTGTGCAAAACTAATCCAACAGAACTGTAATAACCAGACTCAGTTTCATCACCATGTATGTTGTCAGGTCTGCTCCTCCCTTAGCTGAGGCTAACACTTCCTTTGAGTAAGGAGCGATATGAAGCTGAATTATAAACACATTTCTGCTTCTCTACTATTTAAGAGTCACCTTAAAAAATCACCCATTAGTTGGTCAAATATAGCTTTTAATTGTTGTCCTCCCACCATCTCGGTTTTGGGCAACCAGAGAAGAGCATATTTGGGTGAGAGGGAAGACATGTTTACAACTTTACAATTACATTTTATCAACTGAAAACAACCTGTTGTAAGACAAAACACAGATAATTTCAGTTATTTCAATTTGTCTGATAACTATGTCATTCCCATCTGCCTCAGCTGCACTTAAACATACCTGCTAAACATTAGCATGTTAGCAGAAGCCTCACAGTGACTCTTAATCTCGTTCCTTATAAATTACAACAGCAATCTGAGAAGGGGGAAATCACTAATTGCTGAAACCGCCCATTAATCATTGACATATGCATCACACGAGGAGGGATTACAAGTAGCCATTGCATCATTGTTAGGGGTCATTAGGCAAACTGGTTGTGAACCAGTGCAGGATCTACCTCCAGTGAGTGGAAGTATCTGAGCTCCACTCATGCACATACACAAAAAAGTCTCAACGTGTCAAACACAACTATGGGCTACAGCATGCTAATCAGTGATCAGTAAACATGATTAGATGTGATACGTGTGAGTCTCTGGGGGAAATTCTCACACTGGAAGGTCAGAGGTCATGGTCGGCTACTGAACAGCTTGTGAAAATTCAGCGTTTTTCTTTGTCTCTAGGGATGCACTGATCTGTCATTTTTCCCTCCTGATTCTGACCCTTGAAAACAATTCAGAATTATTGAAGTGTTCTTACAATTTCCTAACTAGAGTGACTAAGAAACAGTGTCTGTTCAACAGCCGTAGCTAGCCGATACAGATCAGTTCAATAGTATATTGTGTTGCTAACTGTCACAATGATATGTATGTGGGCTTTCCCTTGAATGAAGAGTCTCTGCAGTAACACGAGAAATCATCTTGATGACCCATTTTCTTTCCTCTGACATGGAAGCAATTATAGTGAATCAGGACATCAGGGCTGGAGAAAGAAACCTGCGCCGTAAAGCTTTCACTCCACTTACTCACAGTCAATACTCACCCTGTGCTTTTGGCCATTTCCCTAGCATACATTAAGTGAGAGGTGGGTACAACCATGACAGGTTACCAGTCCATTCACATTCATTTAAATTCATAAGCTGCATGTCTTTGGGCTGTAGCAGAAACCACAGCACAAGAAGATCATGCAAACTAGATGAATGATGCAATGATCAAACTTTCTCTCCTGATACCTTTCCAATACATTCACTCAGGGTTAATAGCTGTAAATCAAATACCAGTAGTCTCTTTTCTTCCATTCATTATTGCTTACTACATTTGATGACTTAAAACCTTAATCATATGAAGATAAATAGCTAAAATCGACAAGATCTCACCAAAGTTTATTGTAGAAATTAAACTGGATGAAAACTCTTATGGCAGACAACCACTATGCTGAAGCATATATTCATAGTTTAAAGGGCCCATGTCATGCTTTTCCGGTTATTACCCGTCCCCTTGTGTGTTATGAAGGTTTTTATGCATGTAAACGGTCTGCAGAGTCACAAACCCTCAAAGTACACCCTGTAGCGAGTAAAACTCTAACACAGTTCAGACCTGTCTATGCTGCCCCAGAACGCCTCGTTGGAGATTTCTCATTTTCCATTGTTTGCTTCCTGGGTTCTGTGACGTGTGAACACCCAAATCAACAACAAATGTTCACATTATATATGCTTCCGTTAGGCAATATTATAAGGAATCATTCTGTACATTTTCATTGTTATGCGGATGATACTCAACTATATTTATCAATCAAGCCTGATGAAATTAATCATCTAAATAAAATGTAAGACTGCCTTAAGGACTTAAAAACATGGATGACTTTAAACTTTTTGATGTTAAACACGGCCAAAACTGAAGTTATTGTACTCGGCCCAAAGAATCTACGAAACAAATTATCTAAAGATATACTAACTATGGATGGCGTTAATTTGGCCTCCAGTGAGACTGTAAGGAATCTTGGTGTTATATTTGATCAGGATTGATCCTTTAACGCCCACATAAAATCAATTTCAAGGACCGCCTACTTCCATCTACGTAACATTGCAAAAATCAGGCATATCTTGCCTCAAAACGATGCAGTCCATGTCCACTAGTCCATGCATTTGTTACTTCAAGGCTGGATTATTGTAACTCTTTATTATCAGGGTGTACCAAAAAGTCAGTTAAATCGCTTCAGCTGATTCAAAACGCTGCAGCACGTGTACTAACCAGAGTTAGGAAAAGGGACCACATTAATCCTGTTCTGGCTGCCTTACACCGGCTCCCTATAGAACACAGGATAGAATTTAAAATTCTTCTTCTCGCCTACAAAGCCCTTAATGGGCAGGCGCCATCTTACCTTAAAGAACTAATTATACCCTACTGTCCTACTATGGCATTGCGTTCCAAGAATGCAGGGTTGTTGGTTGTTCCTAGAGTCTCTAAAAGTACAATGGGAGCCAGAGCCTTTTCTTATCAAGCTCCACATTTGTGGAATCAGCTTCCAGTTTGTGTTCGGGCGGCAGACAGCCTATCCGTTTTTAAGAGTGCGCTTAAGACCTTCCTTTTTGATAAAGCTTATAGTTAGGGCTGATTAGATTCAGCCCCTAGTTTTGCTGCTATAGGCTTAGTTTGTCGGGGGACACCTTACTTCTTCCTTCTCTCTGTCTGTACCTGTGTACTCTCATGTTCTGAATAACCCAGCTTCCCCAAATGTCTTTTTGGTGTCTATCTACGGCGGGATCCTGAGTCGTGGCTGATCCTGTTGCTGTGGTCCTGAGTCCTGGATCGCGAGCCCTGGATCTTGAGTCGTGGCTGTACCTGCTGCTGTGGTCCTGGATCATAAGTCCTGGATGGATATCCTCGTGGATTCATCTTCTGATTATAGACACATGCATTTCCAAACATTTGGACTACCTATGTTGTAAATGTATTATCTTTTCAATTTACACACGGCATCTATTGCACGTCTGTCCGTCCTGGGAGAGGGATCCCTCCTCTGTTGCTCTCCCTGAGGTTTCTCCCATTTTTCCCTTTAAACTGTGGGTTTCTCTGGAAGTTTTTCCTTGTACGATGTGAGGGTCTAAGGACAGAGAGTGTCGTATTGTCATACTGATATTCTGTACAAACTGTGAAGTCCACTGAGACAAATGTAACTTTTGTGATATTGGGCTATATAAATAAACATTGATTGATTGATTGATGACCGGATTGGCCCAAATGGACCAATCCGCGGAGCACCTCACACACCAGGATCCCTTGGCTAACTAACAGGGAGTCCCCATTGACTTGCATAGAGCTCCCTGAACGCTGGTAATAGGCGAGTTGGGATCGCGGAGAAATGCTCTCCGCAGACCCATTCTCACAGCGTTATAAACCTTTTTCTTACTCAATATCAAGCCACACTTATTGTTTTTACTTCGGCTGTGAGTGTTTGTGTGCTCAGGATGAGTTTCGCTTGTTCTCGCTGTATCGCAGACCCGGAAACCTGTCCGCTCCTCGCAGCAGTTTGCAGCAGCTCGAGCCTCGCAACGTCCCGACCAATCAGAGCACACTGGGCTCACAGGGAGGGGGGGCAGGAGCTCCAACAAGCCGTTTAGGACAGAGAGTGAATACACATACTATACAGAGATGCTGTATGAGAAACCAATGTGATTTTGGAAAATTGCACAATTTAAATCTATTCTAGTATACCTCAACAATGGAAATATGATCAGTAGAAATGGCCATGACATGGGACCTTTAACACAATTTTAAACAACAAATATAACATAGGTCTAGTCACTTTAATAACATGTTTATTTAGAAAAAGTTTCAATTATACTTTTAACAACCCTTTACAATATCTAATTATCCTGATGTTCACAATGTATTCTGTGTAAACACCACCCATTACATGTCTGTCCTGAAAGAGGGATCCCTCCTCCATTTATCCCATTGTTTCCCCATTAAAAGGGTTTTGTTGGGGGGATGTTCCTTATCCAAACTAATTGTTCTTAGGATAAAGGTTTCACAAGCTGCTCTGATTGTAAATCCCCTCGAGCCTAATTTGTGATATGGGGCTACGTACTGTATATAAAATGTACATGACTTGACACTGACAATTAAACTGTTTAAACTGTAGATTAGTCACATAATGGGGAGAAAACACATTAGCTTAATGAGGTCAGTACCAGCAGCAATACAGATATCGGATCAATGCATATTGACAGCGATTAAAAACAGCATTTTATAAAGCTACTGTAGATCTAATAATTAAAACGTTGTTATCCATATATGACAAACAAAGTTACTTAAAAGTTTGAGCTTCCATTTGTCACAGATAGGAAGCACCTTGGATGAATGAAGATGCAGATCAATGTGCGTGTGCGTGTGTGTGTGTGTGTGTGTGTGTGTGTGTGTGTGTGTGTGTGTGTGTGTGTGTGTGTGTGTGTGTGTGTGTGATATACAGTTGTGATTCTGTGTGCGTGCATATACTGTAGTAGTTCCTACAGAAGGTCTTCTCAAGAAGGCAGACAGGCTGGCAAGCAGCTGCGGCTGTAACTCTCTCTCTCTCTCTCTCAAACACTCAAACACACACACACACACACACACACACACACACACACACACACACACACACACACACACACACACACACACACACACACACACACACACACACACACACACACACACACACACACACGTAACACAACACAAGCTGTTGTTGTTTAACGACTGGGCTGCTCTGAGCACATCTGCACTCTGCATTATCATTAGCTCTCTCCAGCATCCACAGGATCGCTGACAAAGTGAACAATACCGACAATCACCCCCATCAGCTGCGGCCATATGGGCGCCATCCATAGCAGTGCCCCCCCTCCCTGGCTGGGTGGGTGGGTGGGTGGGTGGGTGGAGGGGGTGAGGAGTATAGTTGGTGGCGTTGTGGGGGGAAGGGGAGGGGGGGGGGGGGCGTAGCAGCAATTGCCAGCATCTGTTTGGCACTCACATGCACACTCGGCCATTTTTGAAGATGAGGAAAGTTGATTTTCTGCTGCTATCACGACAATCCTGATGTGTCTTTTATTCTAATGATCTCCCTTTTCCCACCCATCTCATTTGTTACTCCTTCTTTGCCGCCTCCATCTCTCCCTCCCTCTCTCTACCTCCCCCCCCCCCCCTCTCCTTCCCTTCCTCTGGACAGTTGAATGTATTGCCAGGTACGCTCCTGTCGGCTGCCTCTTGTAATTGCCACCACCTTAATCCTCCGTCCTAATGGGCTGGGAGGATAAGGGGAAGGGGATATTTGTGTGTTTGTGGTGGGGGAGTCAGCCCAGATGGCACAACAAGGTGCGCTCCACCACTCTTCTGCTAGATCCCCAAATCTCTCCCTTCCTGGGGCCCTCTCCCTCTCCCTCTCTGTCTTTTCTCCCTCCTGGACTTTGAACCCAGCTGGTGGAGGTGTTTTTTCTGGGATCAGCAGCAGAATCCTTCACTGCTGTTCTAATTATCTTTCAACTACAAACCTTCGACTGCATATCATTCTTTCATATCCACATTCCTCTCCCTCTCTTTGCATTTCTCTCTCTCTCTCTCTCTCTCTGATGGATCACAAGCGGGAGCTTCAGTCGCTCCTTGGAGATTTTTTTGGGGGGAAAAACAGACACTTCACACACACGCATGTGTCACCTTGAGAGTAGCGTTTGTTGATGCATAGTTTAAGCCTTTTGCTTGTTGTTCTGGTGTAAAATATGAACATGTTGAATACAGGTGTAGCCATTAATTGATTATTTTTAATTGCTCAGATATTTGCCCCACCCTTGCTCTGCAGTTACTGTAAACCCAGGAGGATTTTTTTTTTAAATAATTGCAGAATAACTACAGGGCAGAATCAGAGGGGAACAAAAATTCACTTTGATCATCTGCATCTACTGTAGAAATGTGCGAAAAAGTGCAAAAGATGATGTCCTCTACTGTACACACTGTAATATACTTACATACATACACTAAGAAATATATGAATATACAGAATGAGTAACCTTCTGACATCCAAAGTTGAATCAATTACAACTGAGCCAACTTGGAAAAAGTTAAATGAAAAGAAAATCTGTGGATTATCTTGAGTTACAGTGTTGTCATTTCGCGAGGGATTTTGCTTTTAAGCTTTTCAATGTATTAGTTGGTGCTTTCATCACCATTTTCCAAAGTTAACCAATTTCCATTATATTCTTGAGAAAGCCAATATCTCTACGACCGATATCTCCAATTTTATGCTACTAAAACCCCCAAATCTAGCTTAATACATAGCACTACAGGTGGGAGGAAAATATGTATATTGGGTCTCTTGAATGCCTGACTTTATCAACACACTGAGGCTCGTTGACGACAATACACGGAGACGTTGAATGATGATTGTTCACATCAGAGATTTGTGTTTTCTATGGGTGACGATTCTTAGAGGTGCCAATTCCCTTAAGATCCATTTGCTGTCAGCTGTCGGCTCCTGGCATGTTTCCCAGTTGCCAGCTGATCTTCACCATCAGGGGCCACAGATCAGTTCCCCCTGTTAGCCGTTAGCTGGCCTAAAGTTGCTTTTATCCCAGCGAGAAACAGGACAAACCAGTCCTCCACCTCTGCCTGTACAGTTGTGTGCCTCCATGACTACAGGTGCTCATATACGAACATATTCATGCAGACGTTTGTGTGTCAGGTTGTAAGTCTCCTCCTCGACCCCTCCTCCCCACTCTCCAAACAGCACAAGCGCCTCCTGGGCAAATATTTAAAGTCAAAACAGGCCGGGCCCATAAAAAGCTGAGAGGTGGTGGTGTGGCTACATCTGTCAGGGGGGAGGAGGGGGGGGGGAGATGAGAGGAGAGAACTGGGGGAGAAGAGGGGTGTCAGCAGCTGCCTGAACGAGTCTGGACACCGCTGACGCCAACACCTGTCCATACTGGAGACACGCGGCGAGCAAATGTCCAGCCACAGCCTCGCAAACACACACACACACACACACACACACACACACACACACACACACACACACACACACACACACACACACACACACAAAACTGGAACATTGACTTTAATTACATCATATTAAATATTAGGATCAACTTCATATTATTGCTTTCAACTGACCTAATACAGTTGTGTGAAATGTGTTGACATAATACTCTTAACAGAATGACTGGATCTCTCTGTGTAATTGTGGAATAATACATTTGAAAAAAGATACAGACCCACACACACCTAACCCAGCCCTATTGTAGCGCACCACACCCCTTTCCTCTGGCTGACCCCCATCTGTTGCCTCCCTGGGGAGTGTGTGCGTGCATCTGTGGTGTGTGTGTGGTGTGTGTGTGTGTGTGTGTGTGTGTGTGTGTGTGTGTGTGTGTGTGTGTGTGTGTGTGTGTGTGTGTGTGTGTGTGTGTGTGTGTGTGAGGGTAGGAGGTCAGGGGAGGGGACAGGCAGGCGTTGGCCCCGGCTGCCCATTGATCAGCAGCTGCTGGGCTTCTCATGCTGCTGGACGGCTGGGAAGGCGACAGCAGCTGGACGGGGAGAAGTTTAGGGGCCGGGGTCCGGGCTGGAGTCGAGGTCGGGGCCGAGGGTCGGAGCTTACAGGGTTAGAGCTGTGGCGTGTGCCGCGTTAAAACCCAGATATGAGTGAGTTTTCAGCTGAGGGGAAGGGAAGCAGTGAGGGCAACAGGCGAGGGCCGGAGCTGCCAGAGAGGAGCAGCGAAGCCCTGGACTGCAGCCAGATGCTGAGCAGGGGATGGCTGCCAGGAAATAAACAATGAGGTTAGATAAAGTGGATTTAGGGTATGTTAGGGACAAACAAGTTAGTGTCATCCAGACTCAATTGAATGCAAGAAAGTGTTTATATATTTTCCCCCTTATTATTGCAGTGCCATAATAGAGAGAGCCAGTGAATCACATAAATGGAGAGCACACTTTCTAGAAGTCCCTCATCAAACGTATTCCCATGAAAAATCATCAAGTCATAGTGTGAAGAATAAATAAACTTTTTTGTTATCCAAGTCCCCAATACTGACCTCAAAAGGTGTAAGATGAAACATTTTAGGACATCGATTAATGTACACACACTTCACTTGTAGCATCTGGATAAGGTGTGTAAAGAAAAAAAGTTAATGCAGGCTCAAGCGCTCACTTTTAGATAATTTATCCTCCTGAACTTATAGCAAAAAGGGTTATTTACTTATGTAGATTTTTGTGGAGCTTTACATTTCACCAAATAAAGCACATTTATTTCACACAAGTGAACATGGAAAATGCAGTTTACAATCTCTAGATCCACAGGTGGAAAACGTACTTCATATATTTACTACTCAGTCACAACTAAAACTTCTGCATTCAAAAGTAAACAACTTAAGCTTTAGCACATATCTAAAGCATAACAAAAAAAGAAAGTACTCATTATGAAGAATGGCCCATTTCAGAATGATATGATATGTATATTTAGTAACTTTCCAGTGCTGCCAAGGTCCAAATATATTCAACCTTGGAAGCAATGAACATGAAAACTTGAGAACTAGAAGTATAATATATCAGAAAACAGTAATAACAGTACTTCAATTCCCAGAGCCCACATCTAGCTAATTTAAAAAAGAGATTAATGAGAGAACAGAAAAAGGGTTGGAAAGTCAGTCGCAGATGTTAAGGGGATCTTGAATGTTGAATTATTGCATTAAGGACAATTAAGTTTGTTGTTTTCGAAATCAAGGTGTATTCAGATTTTTTTTCTCTGCACAGAAAACATTTGCTCTCCCTACAGTCAGGTTGGATTTCACGGTGACGTGTGCAGCACAACTGTTCCTGATGGCTGTGAGGACCATATAGCCTGTGTGTTGCAGTGTGGAGTTCAACAGGAGCTGATATAAGAGCTGACAGCTGTTAACGGTGTCGGCCGTCACACATCTGCTGCGTTTGGGGTCTTTTACAGAGTGGCCACAGTTCAGAGGCAGCGGTGAGGGGGGGGGGGGGGGGGGGGGGGCTGCAGAGAGCAGGAGAGAAGACTTGAAGCAGGTGAAGGAGGGTCAAGAGAGATGGAGGGTAAAAACAACTTTACAGGCTTTTTACAGCCATGCATTCCTCAGAGGGGTTAAAGTCACGGGTCAGAGCAGAGCAGGGGTTCTGGTTTGCTCAAGAGCACTGGCAAGTGGTGCTAGCTGTGAAAAACCCTTAAATCACTCTCATGCATGTGGGTGATGAAGACTGTGGGATCATTTTCATTTACACCGTTGGATTTTTCTTCACTGTACAGTATTACATTTTACATTCTGTTTTTGTTTTATTCATATTTTATTTACATGTATATAGACTCCTACATGTACTTGGTCACTAACGACATTATCTGCAACTTTTAGCTCATTGTATCTTTTTTTTTTACATGTATATAGTTTACTTCATCTGCAACACTTGCACATTGGTCTTGCAACATAATCTGCACCATTTTGTTCTACTCTGTTTCTTCATGCACTATTTTTTTATATATTATTGTTTTATGTCTTATACATATTTATGTAGCATTTTTAGGGAAACCTGGGACTAAAGATTGTCATTTCTATATCACATATACACTGTAGCTACTGTACATATGACAATAAAGCATTTGAATCCTTGAATCTTGAGAGTAAGAAAAAGCATGACATTGACCTGACCTTTAATCTTTGCTTCACATTGTCGTTTTGAATCATGACCTCGAGCAAAGGAGCAAAATGTTCCCAGTATATAAAGGTAATATTTTAGATGCCGGTCTTTTATTGAAGTTCTGTTTTTAAATGGGAGACTTTGGGGAAAAGTGGTGTACTCATTGCCTCCTTATGAAAAACACTGTTTTGACCTCAATGCTATTGGTGTGTAACCTCTGCTAACATGTCAGACCACCTTAACAGAGAGAAGAAAAACAGAGCTGCAGGAAAACTCATCATGACACAAAAGTGCCTTTACCCCAGACAGCATGAAATAAGTGATCTCTGCCTATTAAATGACTTCATTTGATACCATCATTTTAGTTAGATACACTCTCATATATCAAATAAGTATGAATCTAGAGGAAGGAGACTGTAAGCTCTGCATAAAGTGTTGAAACAAGGTTGAACAGCTAGCCTGGCTCTAATCAAACGGGTAAAATCTGCCAACCAGCACCTCCTAATCTTACTGATTAATATGCTGTATCTTGTTTGTTCAAACCTCAAAGTGTCGAAATGTCAAGTTTTACACAGGGTTACGTGCCAGACTTTTTCTTGGCTGACAGCAGTGAAGGCCAGGCTCTCTGTTTCTGTCTTTATACTAAAACTACTCTCCTGGCGGTAGCTTCATATTTACCAAACAGACTGACTGTGGGATCAATGTGCTCATCAAACTCTTTAAAGAAAGTGAATAAGCTTATTTCGAAAAATGTTGAACAAGTAATTTACTGACCCCAAAATACTCTTGTTCCTACAAACATTCAACAATGTTTCTATAGCAATCTTAGATACATGGACAATGAAATGCTTGATAATGCATTTGTAGAAAATAAGTGAAAAAGCAAGCACACATTCTAGTTAAATATCCTAACCAGTAAAGTGCAGTAAAGACTGGCTGATAGATTCTTTCATTATTATATTTTAATACCAGAGGTGGGAAGTAGTGGAGTACAAATACTGCGTTACTGTCTTAAGTACATTTTCCTGGTATCAGTACTTTACTCCACTACTTATTTTCCTGACGACTTTTTACTTTTACTTCTTACATTTTAAACACAAATACCTGTACTTTCTACTTCTTACATTTTCCAAACAGGCTGGTTCCTTTAGTTTGAATGTGTGTTTGGTGGCGTGATCATTATTATTTAGAGTCATTGCGTGCCTATTGATTTGAACACGATCCGTGTATCCATCATTTCCTGGTCTTCTCTAAAGAAGAGGGACCAATGAAAACGTTGTCATGTTGCCGTTGTTCATCATCGAAACATTCATTAGCTAACAATGACATTATTGTTCTATTAATATAAAGGGAGGTCAGGTACTCTTTAAAACAGCTGCTAGTTATGGGTACTTTTTACTTAAAGTGGACCTATCATGGTATATTTAAATGATATATTGTAGGGCCATACCTATATAAGGTATATTTATACGTTTCTGTTTTCAAAATACCAAACAGATCATGCATTTTAGCCATGCCTCATTTCGCTCAATTTGCACTTTTTTTTAGCTCTGCTCTGCAAGGGCAGATTCAGTGAGAACAGCACCATCTACTGGCCTGGCATATGTACTACAGCGTCTCCAGCGCTTTTGAACGGCAATGGCCATGTCTGTCTCCTCCTGATTGGTGGAGTTGGCCCAATAGCCGTAGCGCCACCGTCCTGACGTCAGGACAGAAAGCCTCTTTACTTTTACTTGAGTAAAGAAGTTTAGTCAGTAGGCCTACTTCTACTTTTACCAGAGTATTTTTAAACACGAGTACCTGTACTTCTACTTGAGTAAAGAATGTGTGTACTTTGCCATCTCTGACGCTGGCTAAATGTATAGGACATTAAAAAGGGATAGGAACTATATTTTATTTTTGCTGAACTGCTGCCGTAAGTCTTGAGTGTTTTGAAACAGTATCAGGGTCATGAGCAGTGGCGTCGCCTGGCCTGGGCATCCGGGGCTTTAGCCCCGAATGTTTTTTCTGTAGCCCCGGACAATTCTCCATTAATAATATAATACATTAACCGTGCTTTACGTGAACCTCATCATGACACGAGAGGACGGCAGCACTGTAATTTCCCGTGTTCAGTGAATGCAACAGAGGCATGACACCAGACCAATCAGAGAGTTGCATAGAAATAAACGTGTGCTTGTGTCATTCAAGCTCGGCTCTGTGTGTGTGTGGCAATAGCGCATTTAGTGTGATAGAGAGAGAGGGAGAGAGGGAGAGAGGGGGGAGAGAGGGAGAGAGGGGGGGAGAGAGGGGGAGAGGGGGAGAGGGAGGGACGGACCGGTGCCAGCGCCAGCAGGGACCGTGTTGTTAGCATCTGGTTAGCTAGCTGCACTAACGGACATAAGGAGCTGTTTGTTCCACAACAAGCTGGAGGAGAGTCCTCTCCTGACAGACTGAGAGACTCAGGTGAGCTAAAGGACTCTCTGAGTGTTTAGATACTTAACTTTAGTCTAAGTTATCTCAGTGGGTCTCAAACGGTTTGGTCACAAATTATTCAAAAGATTATTTCCGCGGCACACCTTCATATGATCATTATAGTTATACAAAAAATAAGAGAATAAATTAAAAACAGTTATGAAATACTATATGGCAGTAAAACAAGAATAGAATTTAAAAGGGGAGTGATTAGTAAAATATCCATAAAGAAAAAGTACATCTGTTTACAGTTCTGCTTCATATGGGTGTTGAGAGAGGTATCCATAGATCTCTTCATTTTGCTCTCAAAGTGCACCAGATTGATGCATTTAACTTCAATATTTAAAAAAAAATCTTCCCGGGGGAGCATCCCCCCGGACCCCCCTAGAGGAGGTGAGGTCCGCCCCCCACTCATAAAAAATACCACTTTACCCCTGCCTATATGCCGTGAGCTGATTATCGAGCCTTCATTGTAACAGTCGCGGGTGTATTGTGTGTGTGTGTGTGTGGGGAGTGTTGCAGTAAAAAATGCCACTGTAGTGCCGCCGCCACTGTGGGCTAAGCCCCGAATGTTTTCAGGTCCAGGCGACGCCCCTGGTCATGAGAACAGAAATGTGACGATAATTGAAGACTTCTGATTGGAGTGAGAGACTGTAGGTGTGATCAGGTGGAGACTGATAACTGGAGGCGTGTGGCGCAGTGGATAGAGCCTTGGTGTTGGGATCAGGGGGTCACAGGTTCAAACCCCACTGCAGTCAGCATGTCGTTGTGTCCCTGAGACACATCACCCCAAATTCCTCCTGTGGGGATTGCCCACAGTATTGAGTATGTAAATCGCTTTGGATAAAAGCGTCTAACAAGTAACATGTAATGTAATAACTTGAGTTTTAGCCACTTCAGAGCAGAGAGACTGACAGCAAAGTGTCTCCAAACTCTTTTATTTCAGGCTCTTAAGTGGTGCCATTAAAGCCAGCAGAACATTAGTAAAGATCACTTCAGGACTGATATCACGATGTTCCCTCACCCTGAGAACATCCCAACACTCTACACAGATATCAGAGAGTCAGAGGTCAGACGAGTTAAACAGCTGAAGCACGGGACGTCCAGTCGGGGGGAATGGCATGTTCACACTATTTATTTATTCATTTCTTTAACAGTGCACATTAATCAACATTTCTGTAAATGTGCCAAGAGGCTATTTGTAACCTGTAGTCCCTGTACAGATTTTGGTCAATTTAAAGACACATTTCATTTTAAACTTAAGTAAATACAATCAAATAAAAAAGATAATAGATTACATTTTTATATCGCCTTTCAAGAGACCCAAGGCCACTGTGAACAAACAAAGACACAAACAAGTAGGGCAAATAATAAAGTAAAACTTGAATTAATAACAGTAGGAGTGGAAGCTGTGATGGGTTAGGGGTCAAAGGTCATGGTGAACAGGTGAGTTTTTAATGAAGACTTGAAGATGTCGAGGGAAGCAGCAAATCGGTAAGTGTTGTGTTCCCTGGATGGTCTTTTTTTTACAAGGTGCGACTTTTGTGATATTTACATAATTTGTATATCTTGTTGAGGATTTTGACAGAAACAAATATTTTAAATCTCAGGTTTTGTGAACATTTTAAAACCCATTCAACTATTTGTATATAAAAAAAGGCTCAAATGACTAATATGAAAGTTGTTACTCGTAGTACCGGCAGAGAATGTCCTTATTTTGGTTTTCTCCACACATGTTGACACAGCTCAAAACGTTCCTGTTCTGGTTCAGTCTCACCGCTCTCATCACGTTTCCAGCTGCAGCAGACAGCTGTTTTCAGTAACACATCAACTTGATTGTATGCCACCAGCCCAGCACCAAACGTCAGACAGATGGAGTTAGCTGGTGACCAATTTGAGCATTTAAGCATTTCAGTAGAAGAAGTATTGGACTAACAATCATCAGGTGGCCTCAACATGCCTCTGAATGAATACATGCTAATGGCTGCTGAGTCTATAAAGGGGGTAATGAGTTTCTAACACATTTACCATCACTGGAACTTTGTTGCATCCCAGCGCCCAAACCTAAAATAATGCAGGGTTCGATAACTGTTCAAGACCTTTAAGAGTTGTTTGGAGGATTTTATCAAAAAGCCTCAGGGATTGATGGAGGACATGATGGACGTGAGGATATGTGAACACTCTGCTGTATGTCTGCTGCATTTCCCTTTCTTATAGAGGCCTTTGTCTCCAGGTCAAAAGGTCATGGACACACAACGGAAAGATGTTCAGTCCAAGAAGAAATGAAGGAAAATAAAAATATTTCTGACTGGATGTGTGGTTATTTGTGAGTGAGTGCATGCAGGTGAGTTCAGACCGTGTGTGTGTGTGTGTGTGTGTGTGTGTGTGTGTGTGTGTGTGTGTGTGTGTGTGTGTGTGTGTGTGTGTGTGTGTGTGTGTGTGTGTGTGTGTGTGTGGTGTGTGTGTGTGTGTGTGTGTGTGTGTGTGTGTGTGTGTGTGTGTGTGTGTGTGTGTGTGTGTGTGTGTGTGTGTGTGTGTGTGTGTGTGTGTGTGTGTGCGCGTGCGTGTGTGCGTGTGTGTGTGTGTGTGTGTGTGTTTACTAACCCTACAGTTGGTTGAAGGAGAAAACTCATTTGCTTGTCCTTTTACTCTGCTTCCCTTTGCAGCACAATGCAGCGGTAGCCATTGGACAAAGAGGCCTCACTGTGGGATTCAAATGAAGGTGGGGGGGCGGGGGGGGGGTATGGAGGTTGAGAGGGGTTGAATGAGTGGTACAAGAAGGGTGGGGAGGAGGTGATAGATGATGAGGGGTAAAGAGGAAGGAGGGGCAGCGGTTGGTCACAAAATTAGCGCTTCCCAACCCAAACGGAGGGGCCGCGTTGCCCTTCGGCCCGCTGTGACTCCGTCCAGCTCCTCATCATCGTCATCACAATGCTGAGGAAGGACAGGCGTCATGCCAGATGCCACTGTGTGTGTTTTTCTGTGTGCTTCAAGGTGACACAGTTCATTCAATAGGATGTCCTCACTTTGGACAGCTGTGGAATTTGGTACACCAGGCAAGAAATGTCCAACAAATCAGCGAAAACATGTTCTGGACGCATCTGGGTGAATTCTTTCATGGTTGAGGGTTTTTTAGAGGTTGTTGGTTCATTCAGATGTAGTCAAATAAAGACAGGAAGCTCGGTGAAGGCAGGGAAATGAGCTGCAGGTGTGGCTGTGGTCAAAGCCAACCTGTGGTCACACAATTATACTAAGCACTAATAGACAGAGAAGAAACATCTTGTGAAAGGTTTGGCTTTAAGGGGGTTAAAATAAAAAATAATGTGTATCGTCTTCATGATATCTTCCTTAATAGACTCCTGAGTGGAGAACAAGTCAGGTGGTTGGTTCATTAACTAGTGTTTAGCATTCATTTACAGTCAAAGGACTCCCTCTAGTGCTCAGGAAGGAAACTAGGCTCTATATCTACGAGTAATTATGGCTAGATGCTGCAATCACATCCCTCAAAACAGTCATTTACTGACCCCAAAATACTCTTGTTCCTACAAACATTCAACAATGTTTCTATAGCAATTCTAGATACATCAAATCAAATCAAATCAAATCAGGTTTTATTTATAAAGCACATTTAAAAGCGATTTTTGGTCGAGCCAAAGTGCTGTACATGTAATATATATATATATATACATGGACAATGAAATGCTTGATAATGGATTTGTAGAAAATAAGTTAAAAAGCAAGCACACATTCTAGTTAAAAATCCTACTCCAGTAAAGTGCAGTAAAGACTGGCTGATAGATTCTTTCATTATTATATTTTAATACCAGAGGTGGGAAGTAGTGGAGTACAAATACTTCGTTACTGTCTTAAGTACATCTTTCTGGTATCAGTACTTTACTCCACTACTTATTTTCCTGATGACTTTTTACTTTCTACTTCTTACATTTTCCAAACAGGCTGGTTCCTTTAGTTTGAATGTGTGTTTGGTGGCGTGATCATTATCATTTAGAGTCATTGCGTGCCTATTGATTTGAACACGATCCGTGTATCCATCATTTCCTGGTCTTCTCTAAAGAAGAGGGACCAATGAAAACGTTGTCATGTTGCCATTGTTCACCATGGAAACATTCATTAGCTAACAATGACATTATTGTTCTATTAATATAAAGGGAGGTCAGGTACTCTTTAAAACAGCTGCTAGTTATGGGTACTTTTTACTTAAGTACATTTCAAAGTCTTTACTTTTACTTGAGGAAAGAAGTTTAGTCAGTACTTCTACTTTGACCAGAGTACTTTTAAACACGAGTATCTGTACTTCTACTTGAGTAAAGGATGTGTGTACTTTTACCATCTCTGTTATTACTGACATGACATTGTGTAAGCAGCATTTTAATGTATACTATGAGCTAGTTTATCTACTTCTGATTTGGTCAGGTAGTTTAGTTGATCGGTAAAGGAAAGGAGAAAATAACAAATAAATAATTTGTGATAAAATATTTATAACTATATATCTGTCAGATCGTTTTGTGGATTTTCAAGTACATTTCCAATTCTTTGTTGTGGAATAGAAGGATAAAGTAGTATTAATATATAATTATTATTTGAGTGAATATACTTACCTGCTTTCCAACACAATAATACACACCTCGCATCCCATTGTTCTCATTTACACAAGAGCTTTTCAAAGCACATTTACTTCAGCTTAAATGTAATTAGAACGGGATATTATATTTATTTAAAAATCCCACATACTGTAGAAAGGTCAGTTTCCCTTTATAAAAAAATGCAGACCTAATTTATTTGAGACATGAGGCCAAATATAATGTATTCAGCTTTATACACACTGGTGACCACATATTTTGTTTGAGGGCCATGGAAATAATCTTCCCTCAAATTTGACAAACAAATGAAGAAAATATATTAAAACACCAAATGTATTGTTGGCTGTGTTCAAAGACTTCACACTTCCAAATCTGTCGGGTTCTTCCTGCTACAAACGAGCAGAAGTAGATACATGATGGAGGCATTTTCCCCGGGTTTGTGTGAGTATATGTGAAACTTTATCATCCTTTACTTACTGTCTAATGATATGATTCAATTAATTTAATTCATTCAAAAATACTATCTGCCTGGGGTGAATGCACAGAGCTCTGCAACACAATACACGTAAATATAAAATGAATGATAGGTAAAAGATTGTTAATGTTATCAGTAACTCCTTTCCTTCTATCATATGTCAAAACATCAGCTTAAAGGTCACCTGTTACAGGCTGAAACAGAGGGGATTATGGGATGCTACAATTGTTTGGTGTTTCGAGCCAAACACTTCAGAGACATGTTTTGTATATATCTGAGACCTATAATAATTCTATATACACTGACTCTCTCCCCATTTTCAAATCACGTCTCAAAACACATCTCTTCACACTCGCATATCCACCCTGATCATTATCCATCACACATCCTGTTTCATTTATTTGATTGATTTATATACTGCATTGTCTTGTTTATGTTTCTTATGCTGGTGTTATGTATTGTGTATCTTGTTTTTATGTGTTTGTACGGCGACCTTGAGAGCCTTGAAAGGCGCCTACATAAAATAAATGAATTATTATTATTATTATTATAATATATTGATGAAAAACAGTATAATAGGAGACCTTTAAAGAGACCAATTACTTAAAGGAACAGCCTGTTATGTGGGTCAAATGTAGCAGCACTATTGCAAAGTTACTATATTTATAAATCAAGAACAACCAACAAACTTTAAGATGTCTGAACCAAACTTAATCTAATAATCTTAACTTTCTAACAGTAGAAAATGTGTTAAAGGTTTTTTTTTGTGCAAACGTATTAATAAAGTAGAAAGTATTTGAATGATGCAACACATCAAAATATAATTGTTAATATATTATCTTATCGTTATGGTCGACAAAGAGATTTGCACGGTTTGAAGACAACAAAAAAGTTGATATACAGATAGAGAGAAATGTGGTTCCTGGAAGTCCAGACACTTTTAGGTTGGTATTTTCAAATGCATTACACACCAGACGTATTTAAAGGTGGATATCAAATCTAATGTTGCATAACAGCTATAACACTCAGTAATGCATATAGAGTTTTAGAGTTTAATCAACCAGTCAGTCAGTGTGTGTTTTAACCTCTTAAACCCCACCACCATTACAAACTCATGCTATGCAGCCAAACATGTTCAAACCCACAGAACTTTATTTCAATTCGAGTGGAGATTCCAAAGTTTCCAAAGACACCAAGGACACATTTTTGGGGAAATGTGATTTTTTCTTTAAACCTGAAAATGACTTTGCTGTAAATAATAGACTAGAATACTGCATGTCACACATTATTTAAAGGATGTCAATGTGTGTAAGTAGCTTAAAACATTCATTTAGTCTTAACCAAATGTCAAGATAGGACCCTTAAAAAGGTTTAAGGGCTGAGCAGTAAAGGGTAAGGAAACGTTCAGAATAAAAAGGAAAGACAGAAATGGACACTGCAGATTTTCAGGCTGTAAAAAGTTGGCAGTGTGAGCATGTCAAGAGATAAATGTTCATTATAACACAGAAAGAAAACATAGCACTGCTGAAACAATTCGATCAATTACAGGGTCACAGATAGCAAACATACACAGGTCAGTAGAGTGTGAATGATCCTGGTTTACTGTTGCATTCCCGTTAACCTCCACTAGGGGGCACACAGGAGCAACAATGACTCAGTAAGAATGACTGCATTTCTTTATCAATAGTCAGCTTTAAGATAACAATAATAAGAATAAATAAGAATTATGCGATGAATTAATGGGGTTTCAACAACAACAACACAACTAACAACGAGTTTTAATCAAATATCCTGAGAGAAATGTTTGAGTGTCATGTTTATGTCACCGGACAACAGAAGAGGTTTTTTTTTATGTTAAATATCAATACTTTTCAGTAAATGCATCCCAGCTAAATGTACTTACTGCTGCTTTTATAATACTTAATCCATTTCATCATGTTTATACTTAATGTTGTTGTGAGCCCAAAATAAAAATGTATAACTATTTTGCAACAGGTTTCTAAAATCTGCAAATAACTCTTTTGTGATCAATATTATGAACGCTCACAAGTTATCTGGGTGTATTTGATGTCAATCTCATACTGTATGGTGTGACAGCAGCATGGTGACAGCATTATGGAAATGTAGGATACTAGTTTTAAGGAGCTTGACCCCAAACCTCATTTGCTTCGATTTGACAGTTAAAAAAAAGAGGAAAATCTGTGTTTTGTTGGTGTTACAACTTTATGGAAAAGCAATACTAAATCATTGAAGTACTCCTTAAACATAATCAAAATCTTTATCTTGCAGACATAACTGTAAGAATGAGGATGGTGTTCATTTCATCAGACCATAATTATCAGTAACTGAGTTCAGAAAAAACACTTTGGTGGTCTTAGTTGTTATTTCAGGTTGAATTTGACCAACAAACCTGTGGCAAAACCGCTAGAAACCACAATTGCTGTCAATTATATCAGAAACAAATACCATACTCATACTTAAAAGGTAGGGTAGGTAAGAATGGAGAAACCAGCTCGAGCGCGCTAGAATTTGAAAGTACGCGGACGAAAGAAAAACTGCCCGTTCCTTCAGACTTCCTTACAGAGCCCCTCCTCCAACACACACGAACGCGCACATGACCAATGAGGGCACGAGATAAGTTTGTGCACGAGATGGAAGGCTGACAGGCAGGTAGGCCATCCAGTTATTTTAGCCGGGCCGACTAAAATGATTGGTCGTGTTTTTACAGCGCCACGGCTTCCACAGATGACATTTTTTAATGTTTTTATTGTCAAAGCATTTAAGATATTCATTGCTATCGGGATGTTAAGAGCATTCCATGGAATATAACAAAAAGTGTTTCTGAAGTGAATTACCTACCCTACCTTTAAGAGTTGTTTCCACACAATTAAAGGGTTAACAAACTGCTCCAGGTGGGGTAACAACTCAAAAGCAGCTAATAAAGCCTTTTTTTTTTAGTAGGTGGATTTCCTGTTCTTACCATTATGCTGACATTGGTTGAATGCAGAATTAGACATATTTTTTTTTGTTATACCAGCAGCAGGTAGTTTAATTGGCTAGTTTGGATGGAGTCATTTCATTTCCAAATGCAAAATAAAGAGTCATTTGTGTATTATGAAAATGGCACAAGAATGGACAAAAAAAGATGGCAATCTGTAACATACCATTTTTATCAATCCATATTTAGACTTTTCTTAGTGTAAAGGTTACCATTGCCTCCCTCTACACAACATATTTATCAAAGTGCAAAGAAGGCGATGATAATAAGATAAACAATCACATGAATGTGTGTGGGACGTTGCCAGTCTATGAAAATGATTTTTTTACATAGTTATACAAGATATATCTCTATATGGGTTAATGAAAAACACACCTGCTTACACTACACTGATAAACATGAAGTGAGCGCACAATTCATTAACATCGCTAGCTACAAGAAATTTAAAAGCACATTTTTTTGGTTGAATGACAAGGCAATATGAGAAGTCTTTGTCTCCGACGTCAAACATAAAATAACACAAAAAGAGATCCCTTTATGATGTCAGGATGTGGTGAACACCTGACGGAGTAAAACGTAAAGAAGAAGTAGTCCAAAGCATTTAAAGTGCAGAGGTTAAAAACTGATTTACACCAGACTGGCACAGCGCGTTTAAAATACAGCATAGATGAACAAAAATATACTTGAACAAAACATCTGTGGACAGTTCCTCCGTGTGAGTGTGTGTGTGTGTGTGTGTGTGTGTGTGTGTGTGTGTGTGTGTGTGTGTGTGTGTGTGTGTGTGTGTGTGTGTATGTGTGTGTATGTGTATGTGTGTGTGTGTGTGTGTGTGTGTGTATGTGTGTGTGTGTGTGTGTTGAGTCCTTGCCCTCATGTCCTCTTTCAGACCGGCATCTGGTGAGGCCAAGTGAGTTTGAACGTCTGAAATAAACAGCTACAAATTAAAAAGAGGGACTTGATCGTGGTTCTGTCCGAAAAGTTAAAAAGCGATACAAATCCAGATGTTAGATGGAGGTCAGTCCGATGGGAGTCTTGTCTGTAACATGGGAACATCTGGTGATAAAGCATTTAGAACAGACATGATGGTGTCTCTGTCAGAGAGTTGAGACAGGTAGTAGGCTGTGTGTGTGTGTGTGTGTGTGTGTGTGTGCGTGCGTGCGTGTGTGTGTGTGTGCAGTTGATCAGCTGCTCTGCATCCTGCGTTCTTTTTGTCTCCTCCCTTCTTCTAGAACAGCTGGATCATGGACTCCCGAGACTTGCCCACTCCGATCCACTTTACTGAGGAAACAGAGAAGCAGAGCAAGGTGTTGATTTGGGTTGTGTTGTTTTGCCACAGGTCACAGGTGTGTGTGTGTGTGTAGATTTACAGGATCAAGAAACCAGGTTACACAGGTTATCTGCGTATAAAAGGGGAGCCAGGATTCTTAATTCAAAAATCAACTAAAATAGCTTTTAGCTTTCAAAATCAAGAGCAGGGTTGAAGATTCTGGCCCAGGCTCTCGTCATCTCACGCCTAGACGACTGCAACTCCCTCCTGGCTGGTCTACCTGCATGTGCCATCCGACCTCTGCAGCTCATCCAGAATGCAGCGGCTCGTCTGGTCTTCAACCTTCCAACATTTTCCCACACCACGCCGCTCCTCCGCTCACTTCACTGAGAATCCACTTCAAGACACTGGTACTTGCGTACCATGCTGTGAATGGTTCTGGCCCTTCCTACATCCAGGACATGGTTAAACTGTACACCCCAGCACGTGCACTCCGCTCTGCATCGGCCAAACGGCTCGCTGCACCAGCACTGCGAGAGGGACCCAAGTTCCCATCAGCAAAAACACGTCGGTTTGCTATCCTGGCTCCAAAATGGTGGAATGAGCTCCCCATTGAAATCAGGACAGCAGAAAGCCTACACATCTTCCGGCGCAGACTGAAAACTCATCTCTTTCGACTCCACTTCGAGCAATAAAATTATTAACAAAGAATTGCTAACAAAGCACTTGTATACTAATAAAGGACTGGTTTATCTAAAGCCAGTTGAGTAGCACTTGAAATGTTTTGGCTCTATGAAACCTGATGTACTTATATGATTCTGTTTTCTTCTAGTTTGTATCTTGTTGGTCGAATGCACTTATTGTAAGTCGCTTTGGATAAAAGCGTCAGCTAAATGCAATGTAATGTAATGTAATGAAGATGCAACCAGTGTTTTCTCTGCCTACTCAGCTGCACCTTTCGAGACTTTGAGAACACACACAAGTCAGAGATAACATTAAAACAACAGATCTGGAACATTCTACAGCTTCCTTTAAGTAAAAGCAACCATTTATCTTCTTACTGACTTCTGTAAATCGTTAACAGAAGAATTACAGGAGTCAGATTTTCAGTTGTGGACACTTATTTCGACTTCTAGAGGCCACTTTGAGTTTATTTAAGTATTTGATGGACTTATACTTATCACTTAAAACATCACTTTGTAATCATGTCTTCTCTCATCTCCCTCTCTTTGCTGTCACAGCAATGCTTTACCTGTCTGAAATATTTTGTCATGCACATGCCTATATCAATAAGTACTAATTCAATAAGCAAACCCTTTTAATGTAGTTTGCCTTCTGATCCAGCAGAGGGCGATCCTGAAACTCACCATCAGCTTGACCTGTTGCACGCCGTAATTACTGCTCATTTTCAGGTTTACATATTGTATTTTGTGTCTCTACTGTGACATGTCTCCATGCTTTAATGTTCAAAAAGGTCTTTATTTTTCTCATAGTTCAGCACCTCTTTTCCCCCTCTGTCTGAAACCAGATGCACATGCACAAAAACCTATATAACACACTATAGGAAAGGGACATAAAACACACACCGTTTTCACACACACATGTAAATATATCTAATATGTATATATGACCCAATATGTATATATGTTCATTTTAATTCATTTCTTATTTTATAGTTATTTTAATTCAAATGTTAAATTGTATCTTTAATTGTATTAATCTGTGTGAATCTGTGCTGTCCTGTTTTTCATTCTTACCCTGTTGCTGTTAAACTACTGAATTTCCCCACGGGGATTAGTAAAGGTCCATCTAATCTTATCTATTAAAGGTGGGGTAGGTAAGTTTGAGAAACCGGCTCGAGATACACTTTTTGTTATATTCCATGGAATGCTCTTAACATCCCGATAGCAATGAATATCTTAAGTGCTTTGACAAAAAATCCATACAAAAATGTCATCTGTGGAAGCCGTAGTACTGTAAAAAGCACGACCAAACATCTGAGCCGGCCCGGCTAAAGTAACTGGATGGCCTACCTGCCTGTCAGCCTTCCATCTGTGCACAGACTTATCTCGTGCCCTCATTGGTCATGTGCGCGTTCGTGTGTGTTGGAGGAGGGTCTCTGTAAGGAAGTGGCAGATTTTTTCCGGCTGTGTATTTTCAAATTCTAGCACACTCGAGCTGGTTTCTCCAAAATTACCTACCCCACCTTTAAACCCCAAAAAGCATTAATACATTATTTACTTCTAATAAATGTGAAACCGTACCAGGCACTCCGACATGCTCCTCGATGAAGCCGACGTATTTCCGGGCGTTCTCAGGCAGATCCTTGAAGCTCCTCACTTGCGAGATGTCGCTCTTCCAGCCGGGCAGCGTCTCATACTGGACGTCCACATGCTCCAGCACCTCCTGATTGGCTGGCACAGAATCAATGAGAGGAAGGGAGGAGGGGAGGAGGAGTAATATCACACCATTAGCTTTACAGGAGACCGCAATCAAGCAGCTATGATAACAGATCAATATGTTGCTGCCTTGAAATGGAGCTCTCTATAAATAACAGTTCTGACGGGAAGACAGATTCCACTGAACAAAGAGATGCATTAACTTGTTCATGATAACATTAGTCAGATCTGATGTCAAATTTCATAAACAGTGTCAGAAGGGATTTGTTATGTTTGGAGTCCAATGTTCAACTCTTTTTAGTCTTGTGTTTTTCAGTCTTATCTTAATTCTGTCAACTTTTTTTTCAATTTCTGCATGTGCACACGGCCCTGCAGTCTCATGCTCTTTTACTTCAATTGGTGGAGCGTCTTATCTGCTAATCAGGATCAAATGGTGCAGCTTCAATTGACTAAGACAATGGGTTTCGTTGTTATAAGAACAAAGATACTAGACTTCTTTTAGGACCTTTCACAAAAACAAATTTAAGAGCAAATGTAAGATGTGAAATGTTAATGAGTAAGGCCCCTTCTTCCTCTCTGAATTTTAACTGTATTTGAACATTTACAGAAGCAGTAATCATTCACAAACCGGCTCACCTGGAAAAGTAGGTATAGTTTGGTTGTCGACTTTGTACGATACGCCCACTTTGATCTCTTCAAACATGTCAAGTATGTCCAGTTTGGTGAGGGCTATACTGTCGAAGGGACATAAGGAAACAGGAAGGTTATAAGACAAAGGAGCCGTTTACTTGCTAACAAACTTATTGGCATCTTGCCTTAAAATAAGTGAACAAGACCAATTTGTTCTCAGTTTTAACAAATTAAACAAAACTAGTGAAACTGTATTTAAAAGAAATATAGAAATATCTATTGCAAAAATACATTTGTTTGATTATTTCACATTTACTCCTATGATTGTCTATGAAATGCTTTGTCAGAAACATTTCCATATTCATAGTAACAATCATAAAAATACAAAAATGCACGGTGAACTCACGCGGTGAAGCCGTTAATCATGTGTGCATATTTGATGAGCACCAGATCCAGCCAACCACATCGCCTCTTCCTGCCCGTGGTCACGCCCACCTCCTTCCCACGAGTCTGCAGCAGCTCTCCGATCTCCTGAAAACAAAAAAACGAGCTGTTTTTGTTAATGTTACAATACTTAAATCTGATATTCTCATATATTTTACTTTACTTTAATTGCTTACTGCGATTTGGATATTGCATGAGTCCATTTTGCCAAACTACATACTGTGCATCTGAGTTAAACTTAGTTGTAAACCGACTGCGGATATACTGTCCATCTTTGTAGGAAAAAGACATTTAAAGGGGACCTATCATGCAAAATGCACTTGTGTACGTCTTTTACTGTATACATGAATATGTGTCCCCGGTGTTCCAGGGAACTCACCAAGTGTCAGAAAACACAACCCTCTCTATTTTCCTCCATACCCAAATCTCTAAAAAAGGGGCTGCAACGGATCTGATAAAAACTGATCCAGATTTGAACACTGTCCTGACGTCAGGACAGTGGCGCTACGGCTATTGGGCCAACTCCACCAATCAGGAGGAGACAGCCACGGCCATTGCCATTCGAAAGCGCTGGAGACGCTGTAGTACATATGCCAGGCCTGTAGATGGTGCTGTTCTCACTGAATCAGCCCTTGCAAAAACAGAGCTAGAAATTGTCAAATTGAGCAAAATGAGGCATGGCTAAAATGCATGATCCGTTTGGTATTTTGAAAAAAAAAAAGTATAAATATGCCTTATATAGGTATGGTCCTATACTATATTATTCAAATATAGCATGATAGGTCCACTTTAAATATCTAGTTTGCATCTGTATGGGTGGTATAAGGTACTATGTTGAAAATGTTTTCTCTCAGTGATTGTGCTGTTATGTTAAATGTTTGTTTTTCATGTATTGTGTCTTGATATTTGTCTATGTTGATGTTACACATGGAGCTGCTGTGATGCAAGTGAAATTTCAGACTTGATCTGACCAATAAAGTATTATCGTATCGTATAGTATTTGTGTATCCTCTCACATTGATCTGCTCTGAGGGGAACGCTCCGATGCCCACTCGGGTGGTGTACGCCTTGACGACCCCGTAAACCTCCCCCACGTTCTGGGGCGGCATCCCGAGACCCGTGCACACGCCCCCCACCGTGCAGTTTGACGACGTCACGAACGGGTACGTCCCTGCAAGACACGAGGAGGGAAGGCTGGTCAAACTGAGATACAGGCTGAACAAACATGCAGCGGAAAGAAGTGGGAAGATTTGTGAAGACGAGAGGATTTCAAAGTCTGACAGTGTGGACAAACAAAAGTGAGACACAGTATATTTATATTACACTAGACATCGCTCTGCACTCTGTGTTGCACTTCTGGTTAGAGGCTAACTGCATGTCGTTGTCTTAGTACTTGTACTCTGTGCAAAGACAATAAAGTTGGATCTAATCTAAGAATCATTATTTACAGCCTTAATAATATATACTTTTTTTTTTTTTCAAACCGTTCAACAAGAAATACAAAATATGTATTAATAATTATTCTTTGTCTTTCTTCTATTAGGTAGATAATCCTTCTCTCAATGCTTGACTACGTTTCCCATAATGCTTTTGGGTAATGTTTGCAAATTGTCATTGGGTAATATTTTGTAAAAGCATCAACAGTCTACCCTGCAATATTGTCACAGTATCAATATCGAGTATTTGGTCAAAAATATTGCCCAGCCCTGAGGAAGGCTTGTGTTTGACATACCAGAAATGTATATTTTGACAAATGCAGGGTTCAGCCGGTTTGCATAAATCAAACCGATTAAATAAGCATTCACACCAGAGCTACACATCACACCTCATTGGACAAATACCTGTAGACAGACTTGCTGATTCGTGACAAAAGCAGAGAGTTCACTCAATCTCATGAAGATTCCCCAAATTCCCAGCTGTGACCCCAGACCCCAGGATGTGCCTGAGGTGATAACCACTCACAGACTGACACACGGGGTGTTTCTCAATCTCGAGTAAAGCTGCTCCAGAGCCACTATTTCAAGCATACTACGTCATCGAGTGCCTCCAGCATACTTGGAATTCTACCGAGCCCGGCGTACTTCGTTTGGAGAAATTTCGAGGCTGCACATGTGTAGACTCCGCGGTCTTAAAATCCCCACAATGCTTTGCGGACGGACCAATTTCCCCAAATCTGTGGCGGAAAATGTAAGGCGGGGCCTTTCATATGACGCACACCTGCACACTTGCTAGCCTGTTCCACTCTTCGTTTTCCGAATGCCAGGAAGTATTCTTGCCTCGCTTCTGAAGCAAGTGACTCGGAAGACATGTGCTACCAAGCAAGCGTACTCTACATTGAGAAACACCCAGATATTCAACAAAAAAGGTGTGGGTCAGGAATTGTGTCTCGGCTTGTGTGCACAAACAGAGATGTCGTTTCGTCTTGTGCGTCGATCAGCAGTCAAAACGCCCTTTAAGCTAAACTAATAAAACACACTGATGTCCTACATGCTCCAAGTCAAGATAAGATGTTTGCAAAGACATTAGCTTCATGTGAGATGGGGGAAATAAAGTTAAGGCTTGATGCTAGTGTGACTTGCCACATTTTCTAATCCTGTATAAATCCAGCGAGTCAGAGAGAGGTTGTTTGTCTCTCAGTGTGCAGGACACCCTGATACCAGAGTTATTACAAGCGTGGTGTTTTGATAATAACCAGAGTTGATCTCCACTGAAATGTAATCTGCTTTGTGGCATCACTGCTCTTAGTAATCACATGTTACAGTGACATACATCTGGAAGATTAGTATGTTAAGTGTTATTATTATCTTTTCATGTTTTTCACCTTTTTCATGTTTGTGTTTCTGCTGTGCATGTGATAGTATCTAATCATGAAATACAGTGTAGTCTTTATTTTCAGTAAAAGGAAGTTTTTTTTTTTCTAGTAGGGCTGCTTGATTATGGCAAAAATCATAATCTCGATTATTTGGGTCAATAATTGATATCACGATTATTAAAAACGATTATCCATTTACTTTGAAAAGATCCATTTATTGAAAAAAAGAATTTGAACAGCATGTTTTTAACAGTTGATTACCCTGAACTTTAAGTATAATTCAACTGAAAAACCAATACAAATTAAATTAAAAAAATTAAAATTAAAAACTTAAAAGAATAAAATAATCGTTTTATTTCAATTATGTTGTTTTCATAATCGTTGCAAGCCAAAATCGTAATTGCGATTAAAATACGATTAATTGAGCAGCCCTAGTTTCTATGTTGCATTTTTCTATGATTTTAATAACTTTTTTATTTGTATTATTCGATTATTTGAGGTTGACTCTGAAACATACCCAAAAACTCAAGATGAAAAATAGCCTCTTGGGTTACTAGTGTATTTGCAGTAATGTGCACTGTGCTTGTTAAATAAACACATCAAATAAAACACATTTCTGGTTTAAATGATGACTCTGTGGTTCTGAGTGACCGAAAGACAGAGTGCTGATTCAGACGCCGTGGTGCTCATGCACAGTCAGGTGGCATTAAGTGGCTGAACTGTGAGCGTGCACGTGAAGCACGTCGGTGACAGTTAGTAAACTTACCATAATAACTAGTGTGAGCTCCCAGCAGGCTTTTGTAAAGAACATAAAGCTTAAGAGTTTCAGTATCAAGGGGTCACTTTAGATGCACTGAACAGCGCTTAGCAGTTAGAAAACAACATTTACTCTTCAGAGAAAAAAGTTAGCACGAAGTATACACAAGTTAAAGGTCACCTATTATGCAAAATCCACTTTTTCATGTCTGTTATACATCAACATGTGTCCCCTCTGTGTAAAGAGATTCTGAAAGTTTCAGGAAAAAAGATTCTCTCTCTTTTTGTCCTGATCCATTTATATAAATATATATATAAAAACCTGTCTGAAAATGAGCTGATCAGATTTTGGCCACTTTATGATGTCATAACGATTTTTTTGGCTTGTGTAACCATTAGCCAATCACCAACCAAGGTAACCCCCCCCCCCCCCACCTTATCACCAGAATCTCCTCCTAGAGCACCATTGTGTTCTATTTAACCAAATATCTCTCAGAGGGGCTTGAGGAGTTCATTTCATTTCAAACCTTTATTTATCCAGGTGTATCCCATTGAGATCATTGATCTCTTTTTCAAGTGAGACCTGCTCCTTATTCTCATCTAAAGTAACAGACAGAGAATCAGCACTTTTGAAACAGGGCTGAAACAGAGGGGATTATGGGATGCTGCAATGATCTGTTTGGTGTTTGGAACCAAACACTTCAGAGACATGTTTTGTATATATCTGAGACCTATAATATATTGATGAAAAACAGTATAATAGGGGACCTTTAACACTAAGTTGTTAATTGTTGCACGTGCATGCACACACACAGTGCTGTACTGACCAAAGTCGATGTCCAGCAGCGCTGCGTTGGCTCCTTCCACCAGGATCGTCTTGGGAGGGCCGTGCAGAGCCTCGTACATGTAGTGCACCCCGTCCCTCACCATGGGCTTCACCCGCGACACATACTCCTAAAAATCACACGTCATGTTAATGCAAGACGGACAAATGTAGGTATTGTGAAATAAATGTGAATGATTTATCTTTATTACCTTTAACCTGAGAAGCTCTCCCTCTATGTCAATCACTAGTGTGGGGTACATAGCCTTGTACTGGTGAGCCAACACTTTATACCTGTAACAAGCAAAGTTTGTGATTCATTTGAACTGTTACAGCACTCTACATAATGTTGCCATAGGATGAGAAACACAGGAAGCTCACAAAGAACACATCTTGCCATTTTTTGTGCAATACATTCCTCTCAACCCCAAGCCCCAGAAACTAAACACTTATTATTTTTGTGTGTCTGAAGAACAGATAAGGCACATTAACCAGTAATGTAAAATGTTATCTCTTTTATTGCTATACAATAAGGTGTTTATTTGAACTAGTCAGTGAAGTTCCAACCCAAAAGTGAGTCGGCCATCAAAGAGAATGATATTTTGGTGGAGGAAAGGAAGAGTAACAACAGACCACATTTTGGCCATGTTCAATCCTGCCTAAAATTTTTTAAAAAAGCAGAAGGCTCCAGAAAGAAATGGGCTTAACTTTTGATCTCAAAATTACAACATCAGGCCAGGAAACATGAAAGTATTAGACAACTTTGTAATTTGAGAGCAGTATTTCCACTATTTACTTTGCAATCATTGTAAAGAAAATAAGGTAGGTTGCATGACAATTTTGCAAAGTTTTAAAATCTGGTCTTCAAGAATTATCATAAGTTGTGCAGTGTTTGAGTGTGTCTTCAAACTTTTGATTTAGAACAATGAAACCCCCTTCGTGTAACACAAGTTTTTTTTCGGTCTGAACACCCGCTTTGACTCGGGTTCTTTGAAAGAAATTATCAGAGTTTGAGTTTCTAAAAAAACGTTCCTAGAAATATGCCTTGAATTCAAACAAACTATACAACTGGAGCTTGATTGTACTTTGAAATACAGGTAAAGTTTCTGCAGTTCCTCGGTTAATAAGAAACTCAGCTAAGGAAATGGACTGCAGTTACAGTACTCACACCCTCATTTGACCTAAGAGAGATCATAACTACACTGTAGCTCCCGGTATGCACAAATGACAATAAAAGCCTTGAAACTTGAATCATTGCCCAAAGTCTTTGTCGTTGACACAGTGCAGTTAAACTATGATACAGATTTCATCAAAACCCTGTCCTATTGGCTCAGACCTTTCAGAGAACGTGGTGAAGTCGGCCAGCAGGTCACAGATCCTCAGGCCGCTGCGAGCCGCCTTGGCCGAGTACACCGGACCAATCCCCTTCTTCGTTGTCCCGAGGCTGGACGGGGACGAAAGAGAGGAGGGGGGGAGGGAGGAGGGAGGGGGGGAGGAGGGGGGGGGAATAGTAGAAGCATTGGCATGTGAGCTTAAAGGTCACCTATTATGCAAAGTACACTTTTCCATGTCTGTTATACATCAACATGTGTCCCCCCCTCTGTGTAAAGAGATTCTGAAAGTTTAAGGAAAAAATATTCTCTCTCTTTTTGTCCTGATCCATTTATATAAAAACCTGTCTGAAAATGAGCTGATCAGATTTTGGCCACTTTATGATGTCATGTTTTTTTGGCTTGTGTAACCATTAGCCAATCACCAACCAAGGTAACCCCCCCCCCCCCCCACCTTATCACCTGAATCTCCTCCTAGAGCACCATTGTGTTCTTTTTAACCAAATATCTCTCAGAGGGGCGTGGGGAGGGGCTCCTTATTTTTCATCTAAAGTAACAGACAGAGAATCAACACTTTTGAAACAGGGCTGAAACAGAGGGGATTATGGGTAATGCTGCAATGATCTGTTTGGTGTTTGGAGCCAAACACTTCAGAGACATGTTCTGTATATATCTGAGACCTATAATATATTGATGTAAAACAGTATAATCTGGGACCTTCAAAACAACATGTAATCATGTTAGTCAGCACAACTGTTGTGAAACTCTTAATACTTTCAGACAAAGTCATTATTGTGAAATCCACCGAGTGTATTTTGGAGCTTGGAGACGATACAGAATCTATGGTGGACCAGCCATGTTTGTGAAAATCGTTTTACTTGCAGTAAATCATAGATAACAAAAGAGACAACTGTTGATTTGTATCTGAATAGTCCAATGATGACACTACAAAAAGAGTTTCCACCGTCATTAGGCTTTTTTCTGCATCTCTACATACGTGAGCAGACATCAGAGAGACACAACTCGAATAAGATTTTAAAATAGAAACATTTAAATATGCCAAACTCTACATGCAGCTCTTGTAACTCGGCCTAATAACAGGAAGGCTCCATTTGCTTATCCTACAAGCAAACTACAGAACTGAAATAGATCCTCTGTGGTTATCGCGTTTCATCATTAGCCGATGTTTAACATGCAGTATCCAATAACCAAAGCGACATTTAAGTACTCAGCAGCTGTGACTATTACATTAAAAACATTATCAGAGTGTTAATAGTAATGCTCAATGCATACATAGCATTTCACTGTTGGAGCTGCTCCAGGTGCAGCTATATATCACTTTATTTTATATTAATTAGTTATGTAGTTAGTTACACAGATTTGAATTGATTGAGGATTTCATTTTCTTATCATAATGTACACAGACTTTAATTCTGTATATATATCTGCTTTTGTTTGAGTTAATGTTCCAAAATGTTCTTTCACTATGACTAGATTTATTCTTATTATGAGTTTGTAGCATCAATACTGAACATTTCCCCTTTGTGTTCCCAGTGTTGAGATAAACTCTGGCTCAACAACGTGTGATCAGACTGTGACTTCATTCTGACGCGTGGAGATGTTTGAAATCCACCAGCCGGTCAGAGCAATCTGCTGAAAGCCTATAATGACCCTGCTATTAAGGCACCCTGACACACACACACACACACACCATTACATGTAAGACGCTTTTATCCAAAGCGACTTACATACTCAATACACACACCATTACATGTTAGACGCTTTTATCCAAAGCGACTTACATACTCAATACACACACCATTACATGTTAGACGCTTTTATCCAAAGCGACTTACATACTCAATACACACACCATTACATGTTAGACGCTTTTATCCAAAGCGACTTACATCACACACACACACACACACACACACACACACACACACACACACACACACACACACACACACACACACACACACACACACACACACACACACACACACACACACACACACACACACACACACACACACACACACACACACACACACACACACACACACACACACACACACACACACACACACACACACACACACACACACACACACACACACACACCACACACACACACACACACACACACACACACACACACACACACACACACACACACACACACACACACACACACACACACACACACACACACACACACACACACACACACAGTTGAGCTTAATGCTGTGAAGACTCCACAACATACCATTCAGTAAGGTTCACTGCGCAGGCTAATTTATTATTATAATATAATCGTTTTACACATATAATCGTGTTTGTTGAATACCTGTTTTTTTCTTTAAATCAAAACCATAACTATATGAAATCCTGGTATCTTCGTTAAGAGTCTCGTGGTATGCTTGCTAACAGGAAATTGTGTTTTTTTTAGTGTCTGGATGACACGCTGCTGTTTAGAAACACCACCTGCTGCAGGGCTGCTCTGCCTGACCTCTGACCTCTGACCTCTGACCTTTCCTGGGATTCCTGCAGGCAGAGCAGAGCTGAGATAATGTTCATGTGTGACACTGTGGAAAGACATTTCTGTACACATGGACGTGAAAATGACTGAAGGAGGACATGTCGTTTCTGTTCAATCTCACTTAAGAATTTCATGTATTATAGAGGATAATAATATGTTAACATGGACAGGTATCTATATTGAGTGTTTCTACTTTAGCTGTTACCTTTTTAGTACAGAATTACTGCAGCAGAATAGTGCTAAATGGAGCTTAAATATCATTCTGGATTTGCTCATACTCTGTAAGGTTGGTATCTAAGAACCACAGTGTTGTTTTAATTGAGAATGCAAACAAAACGCAAACTACGGCTGATGCTATTAACTTAGAACATAGCATACATCACATTTAACAAATTAATTTGGACAATTCTATGTGAATTGTGAAGCCTTAGTGTATAATGTGTGGAACACTGTTGCTCTGTCAACAATAAAAGGTACAAATCTAAAATCATCCAGACAAAAGAAATGGATCTTACTTAAATTCACATCAGAGTGTGAGTCACATTCACAATACAGCTAAAATAAATGCCTTAACGATTCAAACAACAACAAAAAGCATTTTTTGACAATCCATGAGTTTTTTTTTTTTCTTCAGTCAAAATACAAGGAGGCTCACAGTGTGGGCAGTGACTCATGAGATTAGGAATAAAAGACACACCTATTGCTACAGAAAAAATGTTCTAACCTCCATGTTTGAGTGTGTGTGTGTGTGTGTGTGTGTGTGTGTGTGTGTGTGTGTGTGTGTGTGTGTGTGTGTGTGTGTGTGTGTGTGTGTGTGTGTGTATGTGTGTGTGTGTGTGTGTGGATTGCCCACAGTATTGAGTATGTAAGTCGCTTTGGATAAAAGCATCTAACAAGTAACATGTAATGGTGTGTGTGTGTGTGTGTGTGTGTGTGTGTGTGTGTGGCCATTTTGAAAGCAACAGGTTTCTTACTTCTTGCCTGCTTGCTCTTGTCTTTGCTGTTCCTGAACACTGTCAACAGCTTGGTGGAAGTCAAACACTGCAGAGGAGGAAGAGAGGGCACACACACTTCACACACTCCTCAGAGGTGGCAGGGCTCACACTTCAAAAAACACACACACCTTTTTGCATGCAAACATACAAACAACATTCACACAGAGGACTCACCAATGTGTGCTCTGTCGGAGATGATCAGCCTCTTCTCCCAGTCTTTTAGACCTGCAGAAACACACTCACACGTTGAGTCTCCAAACGCTAAAAGGCACACTTTTGTTTTGTAACTTTTTCATTTAAAAACAACTCACCTTTTCCTTTGCGTTCGTTTTTTTCTGCCTCTTCAAACAGGCCTGGCAGGTGGATCACGACACCGTTGCCTGAGGTTAAAATAAATAAACTGTTAAGTTCAGTCTCTGTTTGAAGAGAGCTAGATGAAACTGACTCTCCTTGTTGGGACAGTGCAACACTTAGAAATATCCGGTTGATATTCTGGGCTCTCTCAATAAAAACATCCTCCCCTCTGTCATGAACCTTGGAGTGACTTTCGATAGCGCTTTTAAATTCAATAAGCAGGTCAGCACCGTAGTCAAATCCTGCTTTTTTTAAATAAGACTATTGGCCAAGACCAAGTCGTTTTTATCTTTTAAAGACCTAGAAAGGGTTATTAATGCCTTTGTTACCTCGAGACTGGATTATTGCAACGCTCTGTATGTGTGTATGGACCAGGCCTCAATTAAACGCCTGCAGCTAGTGCAGAACGCAGCTGCACGTCTTCTGACTGGCCACAAAAAGCGTGACCACATCACCCCTATTCTGGCCTCACTACACTGGCTTCCAGTTCGGTTCCGAATTGATTTTAAAATCCTTTTATTTGTTTTCAAAGCCCTAAATGGGCTGGCTCCGGCCTATATAGCTGAACTCCTCCATCGCTACACCCCAGCCAGAGCTTTAAGGTCTGCTGACCAGCTGTTGCTGATAGTGCCCAAGACCAGGCTTAAAACCAGAGGGGACCGAGCCTTCGCAGCAGCTGGCCCCAGGCTCTGGAATAGTCTGCCCCTCCATGTGAGGTCGGCCCAGACCCTAGGGGTTTTTAAATCCTCACTCAAGACACACTTCTTCTCTCTGGCCTTCTAGTCAGAGCGGAGCACGACCCCTGACTATTCCCTGTGTTTTTGTTTTTTATATTGAAGTAAAGTGTTTTTATTACATGTCCAGCACTTTGGCTCGACCAAAAATCACTTTTAAATGTGCTTTATAAATAAAACTTGATTTGATTTGAGAAATGATCAATGCTCCTTTGTTCTTCTGTGTAACCGAGAAATAAATAAGTTTGTCTGTAAGCACTATCAAGTAACACCAATAATACTAAATAATTTGTTGTTGCTGCAGTACTCTGTTTTAAAAGAAAGCTAAGTGGCCAGAGTTATCAATTGCTTTATAAAAACTAAATCCTTTCGCAACTTTAAATGGACAGCAGTGAGAATAAAATGCCAGAAATGCTCTCCATTTAACCATAAAACTCTACAGAGGGACACAAAAATCAGCTTTTGCCTCCTGGATAGATCAATGTGCATACCATGAATGATCTGATCATGTGGACGCATTTTTAACATGAACAGCTGGCAAAAAGTAAATATGGCTTTTATTGAATTACTTTTTTGTACTATTGGTCCCATATCTGTTTGTGGGGCAAGTGCTCAAGAACACACCAGACACACTGAGCTGAAAGACTTTCTGAGTGTGTGTGCCAGCATAAAGCATTAATGTAGATAGAAGAAAGAGCATTAATGTGATTGGATATTGACGGATCATACAGCTCCACATGTAAGAGTGCAGATCAGATGCGTTTGGGGGGGGGGGGGGGGGGGGGGGCTGGAGGCCAAGAAGTAAGAGCAAGACACCATTAGCTAATGAAGTTACTGCAGATGAGTGGATGTGATGCAGTCTGGCTCTGATCCAACACCACTCTCACTGAAGCAGCATCAACATGGAGCTCCTGCTGCGCGGCTAAAAGCAGTCGATCAATACTTGAGAAAACAGCCAGGAAAAATGCCCTTGGAACGAGAGTCCGTGGGTAATTGTGTACGAGCAAAGCTTTTACTCGGTCACTTGCATCCTTCTCTTATTGTATTTATTTGACATGTATATATATATATAGTAGGGCTGTGCAATTAATCGTATTTTAATCGCAATTACGATTTTGGCCTGCCACAATTACGAAAACAACATAATCGAAAAAAACGATTATTTTGCTTTGCTTGGTTGTGACAGTGCAACATATTTGATCAAATTTATTTTAGTCTAATTTATTTGTATTTATCATATTTACATATGTTTAGTAGCTTGTTGAAGTGCACTCCAAAATATTTGCTGGTCTCTTTTATTGGTATTTATTATTTTAAATATAAATGTATCATTTATTTTATTTATTTTTGTATTGGTTTTTCAGTTGAATTATACGTTCAGGGTAATCAACAGTTAAAAAGATACTGTTCAAATTATTATTTGTATTTGTTTTAAAGTTCAATAAATGGATGTTTTCAAAGTCAATGAATAATCGTATTTAATAATCGTGGTATCAATTATTGACCAAAATAATCGTGATTATGATTTTTGCCATAATCGCACAGCCCTAATATATAGTTCACTTCTCCTTTCCATTATTTGCATATTTGTCACTTGCAACATCCTCTGCTATTTTATATAATGTATGTTATCTTCTTCTTGCAGTGTTTTTTTTATTGTTTACGTCTTCTTTATATTGATGTTGCATTGTTGGAGGAGCATGGGAAGATTTGTATTGCCATAACTAAACTGTGCACATGACAATAAAGCCTTTGAATCTTTGAAACCGCAAGTCCTTCCTTTCTGTAGCGGTCAGACTATATAACCACCACAGCCCCTAGTAGACCCCCACACACACAACAACACAGACTATAACACCCCTTGTTGTTAAATACCAACTATGTGCAATATGTGCAATATATATATATATATATATATATATATATATATATATATATATAAATGCTGTTAATTACTGTGCAATATATACCTGGCTGCTAAATCTTCAGAACTGTTACAGATGCTTCTTTAATATTTTCTTTATGCATGCTTCTTAGGTAACATTAAGCTGTCTTTGGCTCTTTTCTGCTGTAACAAATGTACATTTCCCCTCTGTGGGACGAATAAAGGTATTCTGATTCTGATTGAAGGGTGTGTGCACGTCAGTAAGTGTGTGTAGATCGAACCAACGCTGAGAGTGAATTGAAGTTACACACCAATGAAGGCGGTGACCTTGGGGTTGATGATGCCGCTGGGCAGGAGGTGGAAGTCGTACTCCACCGAGTCCACCACCACTGTGTGTCCTGCGTTGTTGCCGCCCTGCAGACGAGACAGAGAGCGATGAGACAAACAGAAACTCAGAGACACCTAATGGACGCTCTGAAACTTTGTTTAGCTGGGCTGAAAGGCAGGCCGAATAGTTTGGCGAGTAGCAACAAGCATCACATACACACACTCGCCTCTGTTTGTTAGTGTGTGTGATGCTCTGTGCGGTTGCTTGGAGACTTCTGCTCACGATGCATTCAGATCTCGAGTGACATTCTCACTAAAGTGTAAACTTGCATGTCAGTAAAATGGACTGTTGTTATTGTGGATGAAGTGTTATGTAATAATGTTTTGAGACCAACATCAAGATCCTGTAAAGACTTGCTGCTCTTACATCAGAAACAAACTGCAGTTCACTCTTAAACTTCACCCTTTAAACCCTTTAAAGCCACCAGTCGCTATCAAAGTCGAACGAACATGATCATGTGCTGTTTGGCAACCCTCTGACAAACTATCCAGCCTTTTTTTGGCACAAATCAAGTCCAATCATAAAACCAAGGCCAAACATAAACCACGGCCCTGACAGTTAATAGGCCACATGCAAGATAATTTCTCTATTCTTAACCTAATCCTTTTTCTAGTAGTACTGCATGTTAAATTATACGCTTTTAACGATGTAAACATATTGTAATTAGCCTTTTTCCGCCAAATAGCTGGTCATGAGTTCCACATTTCTTGGCTAGTTTCCTCTTAAAGTTATTAAGAGAACATATTATGTTCTTTTTCAGGTTCATAATTGTATTTTGTGACATTATTTTTCTCATAATGCCTGTGATGCCGCACCTCTTTTCACCTTCTGTCTGCTCTGATTGGTTAGCTGGCCGGCCCTTAGCCTATCACATAAAATGTGTTGGAGCGCTAGCCAATAGAACCAAGAGTGTTACATAGTGACGTCACTAGCCGCTTTCACACCAAGTACTTTGCCGTACTTAGTTCCCAGCACACCCATGGAACTAAGAGCCGATCGCGTTCACACCGGAATAAGTTCCCTGAGGGAAGATTACGCAAATGAAGCCGCTGACGTCACTTCTTCTGCTTTGGGTTTACTGGCAGGCCGCAAACAACTTCACGGCGTATACTGCCGCCCGAAGTCCCCGGCCGGAAGTCCCCGGAGTTGGGGACTGGCTTCAGTAGAAGCTGCTGGGACTCCCAGCAGCTTCTACTGAAGCCTTCCAAGTAAATCGCCAGAACGCCGACACCTCCTCATCTCCACCGCTCCCATGTTTTTTTTTGTGTTGCCATAAGTTACTCTCTCTCTGTTGGTGCGCGGGGCTAATGCTAATGATAATAATGCTAATGCCAGCAAATACAATGGCGGCTTCAAAAAACTTTTCCGAGTTTTACGGGGCGTGGTTTACAATTCACCCAGCCAATCAGAAATTGGAACTTTTTTCTCCCCAGGAAAGTAGCACCTCTCTAGCAGGGACTAAAAATGGGGTAAAAGTTCTCTGAACTAAGTTCTCTTTTTGGTGTGAACGCAAAATCCCAGGAACTATCGGAACTAAACGGGAAAAGTACGGGGAAAAGTACTCCGGTGTGAAAGCGCCTATTATGATAAGGTCGTATACAAAGGAGTCCAATTGAGGCGTTTCCAGCAGGAGGGGGGAGTGTGTGGGAGAGAAACTCCCTTTGGAGGAAACTTTGGGATTGATGCCTTTGCAGACATTTACATGCACAAAAACACACTACAGAAAAGAGAAGCGTAGGGTCTCTTTAATATAATGCACTTAATACCTAAAGCAATGTTGTTTATTTAACATTTTTACCAAAATCTAAAATCATAAAAACGACATGGTGGGTCACGATGGCTGACGGAGGGAACTGAACTGGTATGTAACAGAGACGATATGGGCTCGGTGGGTGTTAATCTGATTGCTACATATTTGCCAGTAGATGATTTAGCACAGCTGACAAAGTAGATAAAGAGCAATGTGGAGCCAAGAAGGAGAACAGCGAGTCCTCGGACGGGAACAGTCTGCTCTGCTCCGCTCTGCTTTGTGTTTCACAGTGAGATACTCCGCAGCTCATGGACTTACAGATGAAAAAGAAAGAGAAGATGACAAGAACACAAGCCAAGCTGAAGCAAAAAGGACTTATGCATGAAGGAAAGTATTGTAATATTTTCCGCTGTGCAGATGCATTCATGCGCTCGCTCCCCTGGGTGCCAATTGATCTCAGTGCGTCCTGTGACCTGTGGATGTAAATCAAGCCCAGCATGTGCTCCGAGCACACAGAGTTATTCCTGGCCACCGCAGCACCCTGAAGGTGGAGAGGGGGAACAGATGCATCTCCTTTTTAGATACTTTTATGATCCATCCCATCCCCCCACAGAACCTAACCCTGGTTCTCCTTGTGTCCCGTGATCGGCCTCTTATTTCCATCATGAGAAACTCTACTTTTATTACACTCCTGCTACTGTGCTGAGGTCTGTGTGCTGCCGTATTATCACTGAGTATACACTCTGAGATTACAACAAGAGGTCATAAAGACTTGAGTGGAGTCAGGGAAGATTCCTCCTGACCTCAGTCATTTCCAAGCACAATATACTTTAAGGAGACATAATAACATGCTCATTGTCCATATTATAACTTTACTATTATGGTTTCTTTGATTCCTCCTCTGTTACTCTTCCTAAATGTGTGTTACAGATAACTGGCAGAGACCTTCAGACTAAAACCATGTAACCTATCTGTTTAAATGTAAATAAAAGAAGTTTGAGCATAAAACCAAAGATTTTACTTTCAATCGTGCTTGGATGTGGGGAATTGTGACCCCCATAATACAAGTAGAATGGCTATGAGTGGACGAAAAAGTATGGACAAATAAAGGAGGGGCTTAGCATGACATCTGAATGACAGGCTGAGTTTCCGGGTTGGTGTTAAAGGTTCATGTTATCTGATCTGGACCTTTGACCCCGGGGAAACGGATCTCACACCCTCCTGCTTCGGTATGAAAGGGCAGACATGGGTTACAACTAAATAAAATGTTTATTGGCTTTTTATATTGACGAGTATTTTTAAGATTCAGCCAGAAACTCTGCTCATTATTTTAGTAAATATAGTTTTATTATAAAGGTTTAAGCTCTCACATTCAGGAACAGTTTAAATAAACAGACCTTAAATGTTAACAAAACTGTGTGACTTTATTTCCCTCATAATTGTGAAATCTGCACATTTGGTTTTGTCGATGAAATGTAAGAACATATTGAAACATGTCCATTTCCCACAGCACAATGTGTTGTTTAGTCCGACTAACAGCACAACACTTTATTTAAAACTTTAATTAAATATTTTAATTTACAATCAAGTAATTTACACTGCTAGAACCAGAAATGTGTTTACAATTTTGTATAAAAAAAACAAAGAATCGTTTGATAATTCATATAGTTGCTGATAAAATGTCTGTCTATTGAGTAAGAGTAAGAGTAAGATGCAGTCTGATGCAGCTTCATTTCTCTACAGACCTTACTTGTGTCAAAGATCACAATCAGACATTGGTTGAATGTTTGTTTATTAGTAAACACATGTTGTGTATAAAGTTCTGAGCAGCAGGGAGCCATGGAGAGAACAGAAAACACCTCCTGGATACGTTTAAGGTCTCAATGTCAAACCCTGATTGTTTGCAACCGCCTGCACTATTTAAATGTTGGTTTTAACTAGGGCTGTCAAGTTAACGCGTTAACGCAAAAAAAAATTAACGCCACTAATTATTTTAACGCGATTAACGCATGTGTATTTTTTGTCCTCGGCCGCCCCGTAGTTTCAGAGCGCATCGAGTTTAAAATACCATCTACAAGCTGATGCTTACAGCCCCGCTCCTGCCGCCCGCTTGTGGCAGACCACACTTCCACGCTCACCGGCAGGCCCGGACTGGCCATCGGGAGGACCGGGAGGGTGTGTATGTGTGTGGCGCGACTCGCGCGAGCGAGGCACACCTTACGTGTTGTTGTTGTTAGCATCTGGTGCTAGCTAGCTGCGCTAACGGATATAAGGAGCTGTTTCAATGACATTTCGCCGACAACTGCGCCGAGCACTTGACTTTATGCAGGTAGCCAGACAGTGGGACATTGTACGAAAAGTCAGCACACTCAGCACGGATAGTGCGCGCAACATGATTGCAGCGTCCAGGCAGCTCCCGTTCGAGCAGATATGCCTTGAGCTGCACATAGCTCTAACGATCCATCACAGTGTCCACACACACACACACACACACACACACACACACACACACACACACACACACACACACACACACACACACAACACACACACACACACACACACCACACACACACACACACACACACACACACACACACACACACACACACACACACACACACACACACACACACACACACACACACACACACACACACACACACACACACACACACACACACACACACACACACACCACACACACACACCGAGGTTCCAGGTTGAATCGAATATTTGTAATGTTCAGAGGTTGTTGTGTTTAATATTCATGAGAATATTTGTCATTGTTCAAATGATAATAAACAAACATATAAAGCATATTTGTGCACTCATATGTTGATAAGAGTATTAAAAACTTGAAAAATATCCCTCTAAGGTACATTTAGAACAGATAAAAAATGTGCGATTAATTTGCGATTAATCGCGATTAGCTATGGACAATCATGCGATTAATCGCGATTAAATATTTTAATCGACTGACAGCCCTAGTTTTAACATGACGAGAAACTACTTTCGGAGCGGAGCAGAGCAGACTGTTCCCGTCCGAGGACTCGCTGTTCTCCTGGAGGTATGCAGGATTTCTGTTAGACAGGTTTGACTTCTGTGCATGTGAATCCTTCCATTAACCATGTTAACTGTTGGAAGATCTCGTGTACACAACACTATTCAGTGAAAGGGTGAACAGACAATCATCTCTGTTTGACAGCCACACCTTGGTTTCAGTACACAGCTCTGTAGCAACCGCAGGGAGTGCATCGAATTTGTGTCAAATCATTTTTGATACAAGTCAGTGTGTCCTGTCCTGGCAAAACAAAAGGGTGTTCCTCAACGTCTTGGTGTCTAAATGTTGTATTGTATTGGGATTTTTCACCATTTATATACATTCTTAAGTGGTAAAAAGTGGTTAAATGTAGCAAGAAATACGTCTGCCTGACAAGTGTCTTCAATCAGACCTAATAGATAATATAGCATATAATATAGCCATAATATTGTACTATCATCATTTCTTAGCCATGAAACACTTCTGCTTTTATGTTAATGTATTCATTAATTGTTATTTATGACAGACTGTAACTTGGTAGCAGAGTTTAAAATTAAACTTCAGGATCAGATTTAGCTGATCATTTCTATGTGGCAAATAATGTTGACCTTTTATCTACCGCCATCTTCTGTCCGTCACCCCTACCCTTCTAAAATGAATTGGGTTGATTTTACAGACCAGGCCTGACAAATGAACCAACTTGGCTTCAGTCTCAAGATGCCGATTCTTTTCTCTACCAATCAATTCAATGTTTTTGACTCCAAAGTCAGGTTGATGGTGAAAAGTGGTCATAAATCTTTCCCAGAGCCCAAGGCGACATTTTCAATTTACTTTGTTTTTCCCAGCTACAAACAAAATCAATGTACAAACATAAGACCCATGTATTTCCAAACATTCGGTCTACCTACGCTGTAAAATGTATTATCTCTTACACACGGCATCTATTGCACGTCTGTCCGTCCTGGGAGAGGGATCCCTCCTCTGTTGCTCTCCCTGAGGTTTCTCCCATTTTTCCCCTTAAACTGTGGGTTTTTCTCTGGAAGTTTTTCCTTGTACGATGTGAGGGTCTAAGGACAGAGGGTGTCGTTTTTCTCATACTGATATTCTGAACAAACTGTGCTGTTGTATTTGCTGTAAAGTGTCTTTACTGTAGGGTATTTTTATTATATGTACAGCACTTTGGCTCGACCAAAAATCGTTTAAAAATGTGCTATATAAATAAAACTTGATTTGATTTTGATTTGATAAGAGACAAAGAAAAGCAGAAATAATCTTCACATTTGACAAACTACCGCCAGAAAATGTAACGTTGCTGGTTAATGTAATCGACTCGATCTAAAATATTTGTATTAATATCGTATTGATTTAACTGTACAGGCCTCAGTGCTGTGTGGACAGTAAACTAACTGTGAGGTAATAAATGAGACAAGGTGAATTATTGTGGTCCTTTATTAGGCTCCTTTTTCAATGCAATGAATAGGTCTTTACACATATGATAGATATTGAAAGGATGAAAGGGTCACTAGTTTCCACACATTTATAATTCTCATTTGTCAATAGAAATCTGTAGCTAGAAAAACAACACTTTTCTAATGGGTTTTCTGCTTTGAATGTTTTATTTCAAATGATTAGCTGTGAATGAAGCCACAGCTTGCATTAATGTTTGGGATTGTGAGACCATTTTAGCCACATTTGACTTTGAATTGAGTATGTTGGAGCTTGGAGGCTAATTAGCAAGATTTAGCACCATGTACTTGTTGAAGCATGATATGTATATTCAATATTCCTGCCGTGCGTCTCCGGGGATTTGTTTTTCTGGTAGCACACCCCCTCAGTTTAACCCGCTCTTTCCTTTCTTGTAACCTCAACTGTAACTTCTAGGAACTCAGAGGTCTCGACTGTAAGAAACACCGAGCAACCCTGCTGGCAAAGCTTATTTAAAAAAAAGATCAACTGCTCCAGCAGCCCAACAGCCATAAACACGCACGCACCATAACATATGGGGGAGTGCCAGAAAGCGGTTTATTTTTACACGTCTCTTGCTCGACAGGACTGCTGGAACAAGAAGCTGTGAGGCTTCGGAGAATCTTTGTTATGTCAACTCGTTATCAACAGATACTAATAGAACACAGATTTACGAGCAATCACAAGATAAGAAAGATATGGAGATGGTGATAAGTTGTGGTAAGATATGAGCTTTTCTCGTAGATAATTCGGTATCAGTGTATTCCAAGTATAGCTAAAATAAAATTGTAGTAAAAAATGCTAAAGATAACTTCAAAAATGGTCTCTTTTACATAGTTTCTCTGTCAAAGAGCACTGACGACATGAAAAATTGCCTCTTCACTAGCCAATAAAAAGGCAAAAGTGAGCAAGCTTTTATATTCAGATTTTATTCTCAGTTTGCCAAGTCTCTCATTTCAGTATAAACACAGACTTTAGAGCAGGCAAAGTGTCAACAAAAACAACTGAGAGGGTTTGAAGTTTATTCAACAAAAAGTACTCTGCATTGTTGTGCTAAAACACAGCAGTCATGTTTCACACGTTTTGTTGCCAAGACGCTTGTTACTACCAACACAAAAAGAGTTATTCATTAAAGTTGAGCCAGGTTGACTGAATGCAGTGACACACATCAGCACATCGTAGACTCAAATACGACCTCCACACTCTTCTACAGGCTGGCTGGACTTCAGCTTTCTTAAAAGAGAGGTGGTTTAAAAACTGTCACCTAAGTTACAACACAGACAAATAAAGCGCTCGAGGCAACAGTAGACTAGCAACTCTGGTTCTGCAAGGTAGAATTCATGTTTTTGTCAACGGAGTCTGGTAGTTTTAAAGAGAGCATAGAGAAACTCCCTCTGAAGGGAACTTTGGGATTTTAGCCTCAGCAGACCATTTCAAAATGCACAGTCAGTAGGGGCTTGGACTGGGAGCCGTAGGGTCGCTGGTTCAAGTCCCCGACCAGACCTAAATATGGAGTGTGGACTTCTACTTGGAGAGGTCCCAGTTCACCTCCTGCCCTGCCGTGGTGCCCTTGAGCAAGGCACCGGACACCCCCCTTCCCCCCCCACTCCCATTGCTCCCCGGGCGCTGTACAATAGCTGCCCACTGCTCCTAGTACTAGACTCCTTGTACTAGGATGGGTTAAAAGCAGAGGCCAAATTTCACTGTGTGTGCTGTGTGCTCTGCATGTGTGACCATTAAAGAGGGTTTCATCCCTCCCTATTCTATTCTTCTACAGGAAAGGGAAAACCCCCCAAAACATATTAAGTCCTCTTTAAGCTTCCCATTGGAGCGGGCTGTCTGACAGCGGGTGCAGCGAGCCGTTTGGCTGATGCAGAGCGGAGTGCACGTGCTGGGCTGTATGGTTTAACCATGTCCTGAATTATCCTTTTAGTATGTTGTTCAAGACCATCACAAAACAAGGGACCAGTCCTTCATCAACCGCTTTTCCTGACTGTCTACCAGAGACTTAATCTTCCCAGTCAACAGTGGGCAAAGGGTTGAGTTAGCCCGGCCCATGACATCATTTCAGCCTCTCTAAACCACCAGTTTTGCATGAGAAAACTAGAGTGCATGCAAATTCAACATCACAAAGTGCCAGGAGTCAAACCACACTGAGCCAACGTGCCAGAGATAAAGACAAGTGGAGGGGTCACATGGATGTCATTAAAACACACAGCTTGATAAGATAAAACAACAACAACAACACAGTCATTGTGCTGAAATAGCCAGAATCAGAATTCCTTTACTTGTCTCACAACTGGGAAATGTACGGTATTACAACAGCAAGAGTAAAGTGTAGATTAAGTAAGAAGAAGAAGTGAAGGTGAATAACAACTTGTTGCACAATCACATCTCTTTACACTTACATCTGTTAAAAAGGGAGCCTCTCGGTCACAACTACGCACGTTTTAAAACACCCCTTATATCCTGATAATAATTGGTTCGTTCACCTTGACAAAGTTGAGAATATGTTGTCAACAGATTATGTACGTTGTCTGGTTTTGCACCATGTCCCCTCCCAGCATGTCCAAAATGATAAGGTGGTGCATGTATGGACAGGTCTAAAAACCACAGTGTGTAGTGTTTACCGAGGAAGTGACGCCTGCAGGGAGGAACATTTCAGAGGAATTCACAGGGCAATTTAGGGCTATTTTGACCCCCGATGTTTGAGATTTAAAGGCATTGTTATAACAATGACAACATGTCCACCCCTAGATTGTGATTAATGGTGCAAATAGCCTGAATTACGGGGCAATTTTGCCCTTTACCCTCTAAAATGATGCTGACACTGAACCAAGACTACACAAAACAAAGCAGAGAGAGAGAGAGAGCAATAATCGGCAGAATTGACACTGAACATTTTGACAAAACATTTTGTGATTTAGCTTTTTCCCTGACCAGTCAAAAACCGAATTTGTCATCTGACTAAAACCATAATATCTGATTAATTCGCACAACTTTTATGTAGATAAAGCAGCATTCAGCTCAAGGTAAAAACCAGGATAATGCTTTGACTAACACCACAGATGACACAGTATAATATGAAACATCAGCTCCCATGCAGAGTGAATAAAAGCCTGCAGCCAACAGTATTGGAGACCCTTTGCTAGCTCTCTGACGCACCAATGGAGAGCACCACAGCCCGGTCTGAAGGGATGCACCTGGTCACTTTAGTTGGCCAAAGGTGCCTGCAGGATTTAGTCATGTGCACGCGACAGGAGTCATCCTCACAGACATTAAAATGTGTCAGAGGAGCTAAAAGCTGCTAGCAGGGATTCAAGGTGACATTAGCAAAACATTGAGAAGAAGACAGTGAATGAGATGCTCGCTATTTACTATGAGCATGATCTCAAAATTAAGAGAGGGGTAACCAGATTAATGCATGACAAGTGAATGCATCATGGAGGTAGTAGTATGAATGGGGACCAACCTGACATCTGCACACCATATCCGCGTCTTGTGCCAGAAGATCCACAACTTTCCCTTTCCCCTCGTCGCCCCACTGAGCTCCGAGCACCACGCTGACCCTGTTGCCCACGGCCGGCCTCAGTTCCCGGTCTGTCATGCTGTCGCCACCGTTTTTGGCCCCGGAGGTTTCCTGACTCTCCGACATACTGCTGCTCGCTGCCTGACTCCACTTGTGCGCCGTTTCGCACCGTCTTGCTGCACCAAAGATACCCCTCCTCCTTCTTCTACGGGTCTATTGGAAGATTGTGTACTACTGCCAAGGTGCATACTGACACCTACTGTATCGGAGGAGGGAAATAAGATCAGAATCAGAATCAGAATCAGAAACAGGTTTATTACCAGGTAGGTTTACACGTACGAGGAATTTGACTTGGTGTCGTGGTGCATACATACAACAAGAATTAAAAACACAGGTAGAGAACTAGAAAAATATAAAAAATAATAAAAAATATAGTAAAATATAACAGTATTTACATTGCAATGGAATGGAATAAGAAGGAATAACATATGGATTAAATCGGCAGTAATACAAAATATTGGTGTACATTGTGTGCAATGTTAAGAAAAATGATAAGATAAGATAATACTTTATTGATCACAATTTGGGAAATGTTTGTGTTGCAGCAGCATAAAAGACATGGCATTGTACAATACAAATTAAAAAGACTAGAAATAAACATAAAAGTAGAAAATATACATGTTGAATTTACAAATTAACAATAACAAAGACAAAATATAAAGCAAGTTATTATATATACATAAGTATGTGAGGGATGGAATATTAAATATTAAACTGAATATATAAATATAGTATAATAGTACAAATAATGAAAGTGTTTTTAATTTTGTATTATGTATTTAATTGTATATATTTATTTCTTAATCTAATTTAGTTTACTGAATAAATTAAAAAGTAAATTCCTACTCCTACCTGTAAGATAAGATAAGATAAGATTTACTTTACTGATCCAAATTTGGGGCATTTTCTCGTCACAGCAGCATGTTAAAAAAAAAGGTATTGCACATTATGTGAAAATGGAAAAGGAGTAGAAAATAAACAAATATAGACATAAAACTAAATGTAAATTTAGGATATTATTTACATTAAGTGTGCAAGGAATAGTATATTAGTTGTTATCCAGTGTAGTGTCCTCCTCTTCACCACAGCTAATGTGTCCGCTGATATTTACCTTTTGACTTCTGTCATGTGCTCAATAGTGATTTGTCTCATTATTATTATTTTTTCTCACTCTCTGAATTATATTTATTGCTGTGCACTTTTCCAAATTAAGTATAGCCTGGATTGAATACCTGCATGCCCACAATTTCACCATGTTATCCAGGCGTGTGGCGCAGTGGATAGAGCCTTGGTGTTGGGATCAGGGTTCAAACCCCACTGCAGTCAGCATGTCGTTGTGTCCCTGAGACACTTCACCCCAAATTGCTCCTCTGAGGATTGTCCACTGTATTGAGTATGTAAGTCGCTTTGGATAAAAGCGTTTAACAAGTGACATGTAATGTAATGTTATGATTACCTCTCTGTTGTTATGATATCTTCCTTTACCTGAACTGCCTGTTATTCTTTTATTTATTAATTGTCAACTTTCATAGGGAAAAGCATATCTCGTTTTTCACATGTAACCCTGAACACTTTAATACTGTAAAAGAATATACACACACATCGTATAACGTAGTATAGGCCTATCCTTAAATGCTTGCCTAATATGGTCACCAGTGTTCTTGGTTCACAAAAGACAACAATTAAAAACATCCTAAAATCTTTGTGAAATGCCAAAACAAGCCATTTATAAATAAGTAACTGAATAAGTAACTTTATTTTATTTGAAATGATCACAGTTGACATTTTCAAACACTTACATGCAACAACAACATGAACCAAAGTTTACAGTAAAGTCTTAAAAATAACAGGTTGTACTGGTTAGTAACAATATTTACTAACACTAACATAAGCTCTCAATTCTTCTCAATGAGCAGCAATAACGTGGTTAAAACACACTTTCTAAATCCGACTAAATTGTAATTTCAAAAAGCATATTTTATTCATCACAGCATATATTGAATCATTTGGCTCCCTCTGGCGGTGATCAGAAATTAACACAAGTGTCCAATTTCGCACATTTTGTCAAATTATTCTCACGAGTAGTGGCTTTTATTGAGAAGTAGGTTTCAGATGAAACAAAAATGCAACAAATAATACAATATATTTTGTAAAACATGTGAAAACAAAGTGTGAAAATACAATTTGTTTGTTTGTCAAAATGATTAAAAGTAAAAGCTAAAAATGCATTAATTTCAGTCAAACTTCATTCTTGTTTTTGTTGGTGCCTGTTTACTGCAGATGGAGCTGTAAGGTGTCAGGTTGAGCTCATATCACCAACTTCCTTTCATCTCCTTTGAGCTCAGCGTGGGACAGATGGTGAAGAGCGGGAACAACAGAGAGCAGTGGGAGCAGGTCACGACTCAGGGTCCTCTTTAAAAAGCCTTCTTTATCAACAAATGGATGTCATTGTAAGTCTCTACCCGTCTAGCAGGTCATTCTGTATTTCCTAGCAGATGCATCACATTACAACAGAAAGCAAAACGCACCCTCAAGATTATAATGTTGCAGATTTGGTAGTGACGTCAATATCCACAATTTATAAAACGTGTTTAAATGTTCATACTTGTGCTTTCTTTGGGGTTAGTTACCCGGCTAATCCATTTACATCAGGAGTTAGTTATAAAACCATAGTCTGTGTACCTTCGTTGTGTTATCATTACAGTGATAAGGCATTATAAAACATATAGGTCTCAGATATATACAAAACATGTCTCTGAAGTGTTTGGCTCCAAACACCAAACAGATCATAGCAGCATCCCATAATCCCCTCTGTTTCAGCCCTGTTTCAAAAGTGCTGATTCTCTGTCTGTTACTTTAGATGAAAATAAGGAGCCCCTCCCCACGCCCCTCTGATGCGGCTTTCACACCAGCGCTTTTCCCTTTCTAGCTCCTAGCTAGAGCTTTTCTGGTTCAGCTCCGGTTTCCCTTTTCAGCTCCCGCTCTGTTCACACCGCCCAGCTGCCGCTGCTGCGTCATGACGTCACCGTTTACATCGCTGATTTTCTCCCCAACGGAGCTCACAACAACAACGGGGGGGGACTGCGTCGGGTCGATGATCGTGTTGCTTTTAATCATACGAAGCCAGATTAAATTAAATAACGACTTCTCCAACCTTATACTTTTCTCCAGAGTGCCGTGGTTCATTGTTTATTAATGTGTTTCAGCAGCATGTACCGCAGGGTTGCCAACTTTGGGTACCTGGCTGGAGTGAGATTTTGATATCATGGGTTTAATTCGGTTTAATTACACATATGCGCACGAAATGACTGCTATCGTGTCAGCAGCGGGACCTTAGCATATATATAGGATATATATATATACAATATATACAAATACACAATAATGGACACAGACTATAAAGGGCACAAAGTTTCATTCACTAATGAAAGTCAAACATGTTTGTTTCCACTGTTTTATTGTGTGCCTGTCGCGATAAGCAATTCATTGACTTATCGTACGATAAATAAAAATGAACTCGATAACTTTTCTGACCTCGATAAATTGCCATTTACATGAGGATGTGACTAGCAGTTTGAAAGGATGTACTTGAATTATTATTATATATTATCATTATGTCAGTGGTCTAAAATGGTCATACAACGGTGCCGACAATATTATCGTTTATCGCAATCATTTCCGGGAAACTGTATCCAACAAAATTAATTATCGTGAGAGGCCTATACATGAAACACGCACACAAACAATTATTAATTAACACACTCTCACTCTCATATACTCTTTGACTCTATTTTGGCCTAGTAGAACAATAAGCAGCAGACTTTTACTTTTTTATAATTTCTACTGGATCTTAGATCTGCGCATGCGCTCCAGAGTATTTTTGTTGGGTAATCTATGGTAGGGCTAACCCATACAGTGGTGGGGCTCAAGTCAGTATTTGCAATGTAATTACATACACGCTCCCCCCGACAGTGAAACGCCACGCGTGAGGTTTAGATTATTTCCCTGTCTCAATCCAAATTGAACTGTATGAAATAAAAAGGCACATTTGTCTTGTAGTAAATAAAAAAGGCGACCTGGAGCCAATTCTGCAATTTCCCCACAGGTGAAAGAGTTGACATGCTGAAAACCCAACCCCTGCAGGGGGGTCTGGGGGGATTTTAAATACTAACATAAAATACACATTCTGGTACTCTCTTGAGAAGAAAAATAAATAAATCTATTACTACACGACATATTTAAAAAAAATGAATGCCATTTTAGTTTTTTGTTACTTTGTTCTGAAAGCTGAACCTGCTGCTCCTCACAGAGAGAAGAGGGAAGAGGCTGTGTGAATTACTTTACATTGTGGATAAGGGTGGATAGCCCCCATTGTTCTGTGTGTTGAAGTAAAAAGATATGATTCTACACTGTATTGAAGTAAACATGTATTATTTTGAATTGTATTTTAGTGAACATGTATTGTTTGAACTGTTTTAGGTAATCACAACGGGTTTGGGTAATCACTTTATAATAGGAATGTTATTCTCACTTTTAAACTCACTGACCCAGAGATCCTGTGTCATACACACACACTGTCCCCTTCACCTCCACACACAGATGTTGGTTTTAAAGTCGTTAAAGACCTCATTAAATGTATGCAGAGGGGTTTGGATGTCTGAGGGGGGATGGTTTATGTGAAGAGCTCTCATGGGAAGGTATGGGAGTGAAGATCCCCACGAAGATAAGGGTTGACTTTTGACCTTGTGAAACTTAGGAATTTGACGTTCTGGTCGGAACTCTGATTCGCTGTATTGAACCCGACCAGGAGTGAATCCAACCAGTAAAAACACTTGGGGGATGTGACCAGCTCACACAGCTCCTCCTCACAGACTCTCTCATTCGCTTTGGATGTCACAGCAGGATTTGGAAAAACTTGTCCATGCTTTTATCTCCAGTAGACTGGACTACTGTAATGGTGTCTTTACAGGTCTCACTAAAAAATCTATTAGAAAGCTGCAGCTAATTCAGAACGCCGCTGCTCGAGTCCTCACTAACACTAAGAAAGTGGATCACATCACTCCTGTTCTGAAGTCCTTACACTGGCTTCCTGTGTGTCAAAGAATAGATTTCAAAATATTGTTGCTGGTTTATAAAGCTTTGAATGGTTTAGGCCCAAAATACATGTCTGACCTACTGCTAAATTATGAACCATCCAGAACTCTCAGGTCTTCAGGGACTGGTCAGCTTTCTGTCCCCAGAGTCAGAACTAAACATGGTAAAGCAGCATTCAGTTATTATGCTCCAAATATCTGGAACAAACTCCCAGAAACCTGCAGGTCCGCTGCAACTCTTACTACTTTTAAATCCAGGCTGAAGACTTTTCTTTTTGCCGCTGCTTTTAATTGAACTATTCAAATCTTAAACTGCACTGTAACTTTTAACTTTTATCCATGTATTTTTTCTTTTAATGTTTATTTTATTATCTTTTCTTTTTAATGACTGATTTTAAATGCCATTTTTAAAATGTCTTCCATTTTTGTAAAGCACTTTGAATTACCTTGTGTTGAAAGGTGCTATATAAATAAACTTGCCTTGCCTTGCCTTGCCTTGCCTTGGAATAAAAGGGGAGGGGAGAAGTCAACACATCTCCGCCCCAAAATAAGGATATGAATACTGTTGGTTGTGTATGTAAAAATGCTTTTTGGTTTGGTGAGTGGCAGGTCCCGACATCTGTGTCCGCATCGCATCACAAACCTGAAGTCCGGAGTACTCTGTATAACTATGTATGTGAGTGGCTGGTCCCGACATCTGTGTCCGCATCGCATCACAGACCTGAAGTCCGGAGTACTCTGTATAACTTGTATATGTGTTTGGTTTCCTACCAGAAGTAAACTCAGAAAATTGTTATAACTTTTGATTCCGGTGTTTTCAATTCCTTTCTTATTTAATAGAGATTTCAGCCTCATCCAACGAACGGCGCGTAGCAGAGGGGGTGGCTATCAGCCACCACAATAAGTGTTCTGCTCCAACAGTGTCAAAATGAAAGACAGCCCACACACCTATCAATCATCAAACCGTGGGGTCTTATTTCATTACGTGTTGATTTCTATCAACACGTAATGTTGTATCGATGTATATAGAGATGTACTACAGCAAAAGTATTCTCCGTCGGGACTTCCTGCAACAACACCACGCCGTTATCGTGATTCTGATTGGCCAGAAGACATTATCAAAGATGTTCTATTGAGAAGACGATCACTACGTGACAAAAGTTTTCAAAACCGTTTCTAGTCTTCGGTATTCTTGTTTTTGGCGTGAGAATAGTTTGGGCAGCGTGAGAGCGTGAGATTGAGAGTGAAAGCGTGTGTCACATATATAAATGGACGTAGGGTCCGTGACGTCACCCATAGGATTCTGCAGAGTTGCCGAGAAGCCCTTAGTAGGCGGAGTCGGCCACTGCTCGACAGTGACGTCAGAGTCTAACGGGCCGTCTCCACGGCAGCGTTAAAAAAATCTTGGAGGTGGGCGTATCTGAAGCTTGAGGATTTTTTGCGAGCAACCAATCACATGAATCTCCCGCCCGCGACATACGAAGCAAAAAAGCCCGAAGTAAACTGGATATAAACTCCCCAAAACAGGCGAAAACCTACCACTGTCTCTGCCACCTCCCTCCATGCCTGGCTCCTCCGGTTTATATCCCGGTAGGTCTGGTCATAAAGCACCGGGTGATTGATTCGCTACCGCTAATTTCTCCTCCATTTTTTGGAATATGAGGAAATGACCTGCGGTATTTCTCTCCCAGTATACACGCCGTTTGATTGGCTAGAGCTTGAACTGTCAGATTTGCGTACACGGGATTTGATTGGCTGACGCTTCCACCTCAGCCTCAAAAGTTGAACATTGTTCAACTTTGGATCTTGAAAATCCTGAGAATCTCCGCTCGCCTGCCCACAATGCATTTCGGCGAAAGCGAAAAAAAGTGACGTCACCCCATTCAAAGTGAATGGGCAGAAGCGTTTCAAGATTTTTTAACGCTGCCGTGGAGACGGCCCGTAACTCCCGCCTGCTCCAAATAAGGGCAAAGAGGCGGAGCCGAGGCGGGACCTGCTGCCTCCAGCTGGGAAGTAACAGAGCTAGCTCAAGCTAAGAAGCTAAGCTAACATGGTCCCCATTGATTGATTGATTGATTGAAAAGTTTATTAACAGCTTGTATATTGGGTACAGTACAGTACAGCTCAAAACATACAATTGTTAAGGGGATGCAGACCAGAGAAAGACTTTCGTCTTGTTTACATCAGGGTCCCCCATTTCCAATTCATCATATCATTTAAGACATATAAGACATATTTGACATACAGATGGCTTATTTACAATTTACATACAGGTGGTTTTTTACATACAGATGGCTTATTTACAATTTTCATTTTAGATTTCGTTCTAATACATCCTAACCGGACATTTAAGACATACCAAGTCTACAGATATACAGTTAGTAACAGAGTCTAAAATGCGAGTATATACATAGATGGGGGGGGGAAGCTGTCCATTGTACGACAGGTTGAGATTTGTACCATTACCGGGGCCAGTTTTGCAATGCTTTCCCCCGAAGGTGCTCTTTAAGAGAGGTTTTGAAGGTAAGTATAGTTTTACTTTCCTTTACAGTTGTGGGAAGAGCGTTCCACCTTGATGTGGCATAATTGCGAAACGTGTATTCCCCTTTTTTTGTGCCAAATCTGGGTTTTACATGATTTGTGGAGCTCCCTCTGGTGTTATGATCATGGTATTCCTTGACCTTTGGGAAGAATTTTGACATGTACATGGGTACCATAGAGGTGTAGTGGATCTTGTAGACCAGGCCCATTGCAAGTAGCTGTACTCTGTCGTCTACTCTAAGCCATCCTAGGTTGTCAAAGTGGGCAGAGGTGAGGTGGGTTCGAGATGAAAGGTCAAGCAGTAGTCTGACCAGTTTATTTTGCGATGTTTGAAGTTTTATTTTTAGCGCCTTGGAGGTGCTATGGTACCATGACGTGCAAGCATAGTCATAGTACCCTTGAATGAGTGCTCCTGCCAGAGTTTTCAGGGTGTTTTTGTTTACCAGAGAGGAGATCCGGTATAGGAATCTAGTTCTTTGATTGACTTTTTTTATTACATTGGATGCCATTTTGTCACAGGAGAGGTTTGCCTCAAGAATAGATCCTAGGTATGTAATTTCCTTCTTACTTGTGACAATAATGTCACCCACTGCAACTGAGAAGTCGTCGGATTTGCTGAGATTATGTTTCGAACCGAAGAGAATGGACTCTGTTTTACCCAGGTGTAATGATAATTTATTATCGGCGAGCCAGGTGCAGATTCTGCCGAAGAGAATGGACTCTGTTTTACCCAGGTGTAATGATAATTTATTATCGGCGAGCCAGGTGCAGATTCTGCCGAGCTCATCTGCACACTGCCGTCACATTTTACGTTTCTAAGGTAAGCGGACATGAAACTATTCAGCAAAACTATAAATAATAATCTAAGTTATTGAGTTTTTAGCATAATACTTCAGAATCTTAAAATCCCTTAACGTTTGTATGCAATGTGCTAAATGCAACACTGGAATCAAGCAAATTAATATGTTTGCATGACATTAGTTATTTATATTTTGCTATCACTTAATTATACGTTTAATACATTTAAGTCAAGCTAAGGTACAGTACATGTGATGGTAGCTAGTTAGTGCTCTTACCTGTGAGGCCTCACCAAACAGCATTATAACCAGACTGTATCATTAAAACTATAAGTACCAGTTCTAGATCCTTGACTTTAGACAAACAATTCAAAAGACAAAATGTATTTAAAGACCAATCTTTATTTGAAGGTGCCTCTTAACCTGAGATATTAGTTATACAGTAATAGTATTGACAATCTAAAAAAAACTGAGCAACTCAACAGTCAACTTTATATTTCTTATTGTCTAAAGCATTTATTATTTTCATTTTTCCCCTCATATTCAGTGTGGACGGATTGAGACAGCGTGGTGTCCAGAGAGCTGCAGAGACTTCAGGGAGAAACCTCCGTGTGATGGACGTCCAGTCTGTTGGTTTGGAGAGGACTGAGGGTCTTTCCTCTGCGAGGAGGACCAGGCCTGATGGAGGAGCCCATGCATAGCTGATACCAACTGCACAGGCCTTGTCTGTCACTTTATTTGACTAAATGTGTTTACTTATACATTTAATAGGTTTACACCTTCTGTCCATATGTGCTTTTTTATTTAAAACATGTTTGATTAACTTTTGGTTCACATTTCAATAAATTGAATTTGTATTTGCACTCCTTTTGTCCATTATTCTTACTGAAAATGTTAGATTACACATTCACATCCGACTGAAGATTGGCCCCATTTATTTGCGTTGCAAACTCTGCGGTACAAGGTACAGGTGTTGTGAAGCTCATAAAGTGAGGCAAATAGAATTAATCAGCTGATGGAGTGTAGATGTGGAAACAGGTGCATTCGATCAGCTGACTTCACAATAAAAGTAGTTTCTTAGTGAATGTCCTGTACTGGTCTTAAAATCTCATAACATCAGCTTTTAATTTTCCTCTTGGATGTTCTTCTTGACCCTCAGAGAAGGAGAAAATGTTGAGTCGTGTCTTTCAGGCATGTCCTTTCCTAACAAAAATTACAGGAAACATAAAACATATTATTGCAGAACAAGTGTGTTATTTATGAAAGAGGTGTGCTTGTGTTTAGGGGCTGTAGATATAATTATTTTGTAATTGTAATGTTTTATTTCATTTCAACAGTGAGCTACAAAGACAATCAGATTATGAATGAACAGTATGACATTCATCAACATTGAAATATATTTTATTATCAAAATAATATTTAACTGTTATCAAAACGTAGTGCAACTGTAGAAGCTTGCTCTGTTCTCTCACTGAAATCATAACTTTTACCACGTTTTTTACAGACAATATTGAGAGATAAATAGTAGCAGTTCTCACTAATAGCTTTGCCTTCAATACCTTAAATTAGAAAGCTGACAAAGTAATATTGCTTGTTAACATGTAACGCTTTGCATGGAAAAAACCCTCAACTTCACTGATGTGTAGGTGATCTAGTATTTAGTATTGTTTAATGGAATGTATATCAGTGTATTAAAGTCAATACTTCATTTATTTAAACCAATATCTTTCTTGATTCTTTGTACAGTATGAAAAAAGAGTATTTGTACCTGTGCTGAAGTTCACTGCTGTGAGGAGTCCAGTTCTGTCTCTCACTCTCTGGTCCAGCCTGTCTGCATCACCTGGAAACTTTAAACAAACAGATATATATGTAAAGAACCATGTGTACAAACAATATAACTTATTCTCTTCTGTTGAACATGTTGGATTGTGTATTGTCCGAGTCAGGGTCCTTTTTATTTTACTGTAACTTTGGAAGTTGTGTTACCAATGCTTACTGTTTATTTGATACCAATTTGGTAATGCAATTAATAAAAACAACAAGGTTTGGGTTCGTTCTTCAGATGACTGTGACGTTAACGTGTAAGCTCAATAATGAACTCCAGCTCAACCAACCATATTGTAATATCTAAGTAATCATCTTGAAATATGACATTAATAATTGTAATATACACACATCTTATTGTGAGGTTGATTTCACATACACTACTTCGACGTTAGCTTGTCTACATACTTGAGCATAGCCAATTTAAATTAACCTTAGCGATGCATACAGTTCCTACCTACATAATAAAATATCTCTCTAAGTTACAAGGATGACCTTATTTTATCAACCTCAAACAGAAGCCTTTTGTTCTACAGTACTATCTCACTTAACGCTTAACACTTGTCTATTTCATTTTAACCTTTATATATACAGTCTATGGTTTTAAGTTAACTTGGAGGATACGATTAGCATCGTTAGCACCGATGTAGCTACCACTCGCTTACACGCTAACCCAAGCCTTAACATTCATTACGTAGCTGATTAAAATCATAAACACATAAATAAAGTACTCGAATTTCACTTACAGTACCGCAAAACGGCATTCATGCACCGTCTGTTTTAACCGCAGAGCGAGTCACAATAGTCCGATATATAAGCATGAAGAACAAACAAACACGGCCGGGGTCAAGTTGTGTTCCCTAGATGAACTGAGCAGGCTGAGTCCCTGTAGCTTCACGGAGACGGAGCAGCTAGCAGAGAGACAAGAAGCTAACAGCAGCAGTCACTTGACAGAGCTGTCACTCAATGTGACCACGCCCTAATTTATGCAAAAACTTTAAGACCTAATATAAATAAAAGGGTCATGTTAGAAAACAATTCACTCACAGATCCATAATCATGAAGGTGGAATCTAACTATATCTATAATAATATTTATTAGATCCATGGGTAGAAACATGTTTTTTTAGGCTGTAAAATTGGGCATTTTAACATGGGGGTCTATGGAAATTGCTCCTTTCTGCAGTCAGCGCCTATCGGCCAATATATGAACTGCAGTTTGTGGCACTTCCGTATTGGCGTCCCGGCTCTTCCCCAGAGTTTGCCGCTTGGTGTCACACGCCAGATGCGTGAGAGTTGGCAACCCTGATGTACCGACCGCTGCAGTGCTGGCTGCTCTTCCACGGGAGTTTATTCTCCCGTTAGCTCCGGGTTAGCTCACACGGCTCTAAAGTATTCACTGTCTGACTGTCACACAAGCAGCTGATACATATCCCCAATTCCCCATAAGTGAATGTGTGTCAGTCTGAATTGACGCTGTTTGGCATCACAACGCTGTTATGAAAGTGTCTCTGATATAAAATGGGTGATGTTAGCATAGTAACCGAAGCTAAACTGACTATAACTTGACTACTTGTTGCTATCCTATTGTGGCATAAGCCGTTTTCTACAGGCACATTTTACCGGCGTATTTTTCATTATGATTCTACTTGTGATAGTCGGACATGACAACCTGTGCAGCCCATGTATTGATTCCATCCGATAGCATGCTATAATACAAACAAAACGTCTGCCTGCTCTCCACAATGATCAATAACAGCGAACGGATGGTCAAAGTAAGGTACAAATAAACAGAATCACAAGAAACCTGGTTAGTGTTGCCTGACTTTATAAAGCGTGTTTTTTTTTTACAAGTGTGTGGTTGCTTTCTAGTCACTTTGCTCAGCACTACTACTTGTTACAACTTTTATTTGCCGTACTCGCCTTAACTGTTAGCTCAGGTTAATCTCGCCCCCCTCCGACGTAAGCGTGACGTATGCAGTTCTTGCTTCTAGACGGACAACTTTTTGGTGCTCGAAACGAACCGGATTCCGGAGCTTAGAGGCGGCTCCGCTGCGGTGTGAACAGGAAAAACCGGTGCTTTTCAAGCTCCAGCTCCGAACCGGCCCTGGAACCGCGTTGGTGTGAAAGGGGTATCAGAGGGGCGTGGGGAGTGGCTCCTTATTTTCATCTAAATTAACAGACACAGAATCAGCACTTTTGAAACAGGGCTGAAACAGAGGGGATTATGGGATGCTGCAATGATCTGTTTGGTGTTTGGAGCCAAACTCTTCAGAGACATGTTTTGTATATATCTGAGACCTATAATATATTGATGAAAACAGTATAATAGGGGACCTTTAAAAGCTTATAGTAGTCATGAGTCAGATTCAGATTTGATTCTTGAAGTCATGATTCAGTTCAATATTCTTGATTTAGTGTATCGGTGTACCCAGAGCAGAGCCATATAATAGATAATTCTATCTATATGGCGCTGGGTGTACCTATTTCAGAGT
>NW_022987828.1:14521487-14577323 GCF_902827165.1 Trematomus bernacchii
AAAGATTTGATTGGGCCGGCCCAGTGTCAATTACTAAAAACATTTAAACAGAGGGCCAATCTACCCGTCTATAATTGGGCCGTGACTTCAGAAAAAAAAAAAAATGACGTGTCGGCCCAAAAGGCACGTCGGCCCACCGGGAAAATGCCCGGTATGCCAGATGGCCAGTCCAGCCCTGTGCCCTGTTGAAGACAAATACATATGAATGCTGCTTCATGTCAGCTGGATGATTAAAAAAGCAGTTATTTGCACAGAAGTTCACCCTATCAAGTTAAATAAGGCTGTTAATAATGAATATGTTCAGAAGTGATGCATCTCAACAGAGAAATGTTGTCAGAAGTTTAAAGAATAATAATAATAAAAATGTTCATTTAACTTAAACACAAACCTATAAATAGTAAAACCAGAGAAACTGATAATGCTGCAGTGGTCTCTTGATTTTTTCCAAAGCTGTATCTTTAGGGTGGAAAAAAACACTTTAAATAAGTATTTTGGATTAGCTCAATTTAATTGTTCACATTTAAAAAAAACACTAAAGCGCCCCCCACAAACAACACATATATACATACATACAAATGCTTACAATACTTTTTGACAATTAGTGCAGTAACCATGCCACGCTGCTGCAAAGCTGGAGCAACAATTGCTTTACCAATCTCTATACAATTATTACTAATATTAAACATGTTGCACCACTTAGTGGTCCTCGAGATTGTGCATGTTCTCAAAGTGTACAATTCTTTGTGCACGCTATTTTCAGAACCGTTTTTAACAAAATAACCTAATGTAAAGTGGTGAGAGGGACACAATTGTCCATTTCCAACCAGCAGCCCAAACTGGTCATGTGTGTATTACATAAACACCTTGAATGTCTTCCTGGTTCTCCAGCGGTGTGGCTCCGCCCCCAAAGGATCAACAGTTACTTTTTAATGCGCATTTTCTCATTATTCATCCAGTGTGTGTCAGGCTCTCCGTCTCACACAGTCAAGATGTTTCCCTTTTCCTTGTTGTCACCAACTACTTGGACTCTGCTGGCTGTCTTCTTCGCCCTGGTTTATCTGTGAGTAGTTTTTAAACTGTCATAGCAATGTGTTGTCAGGTTTTATGAGGCTCGTTGAATGGCCTGCTGTAACGATCCGTTAAGCTGTCCTGTGGCAATATTGATCCATGGTCAGAGCAGGTGGAAGAAGTACTCAAATCTTGTACTTTAGTAAAAGTAGAAATACCACAGAGCAGGAATACTCTGTAACAATTAAAAGTACTGTATTCAAAATGTTAGTCAAGAAAAAGTACTACAGTATTAGACTGCGGTCAAGCCAGCCTCCACTTCGGAAAACACAGTCAAGCCAGCATCCGCGTTGTTTTGCGGTGCGCGAATATCCTATGCATTACGGTAGCGGTCTGGAAAAACTGCCTTCAAAATAAAAGTGCTTACTCGGTCAATAACAATTATACCAAACATATTAAAATATGTACTATAGAGTGGCGAAGTCACGCCCACCTACTTCCGGGTAATGGGACCTTATTTCGGAAAAATTATGCATTGAAGTCAATGGGGAGAGAAAACGTATCTTTCGATCCCGTTTGAATTGTGCCATGAATTACACATATGATGTTTGTCAATCTTAAAAAATAATTTCCATGTCAAAAAAGTCACAGTTTGTCGTAAAACTGTTGAAATATAAGACTATGAAAAATACGTAACTAGAAAGACTACAAATCCCAGAGTCGCGTAAGTGATGTCACAATTGTTTTCCTCCACCATTCAGATACCTAAGATCAGCGCAATATAGATATAATCTATCTATATGGCGCTGGCTAAGATAAGATAACTTTAACAAGATGCCTGTGTGCTTAGCAGAGGTGGGACCAAGTCATTGTTTTGCAAGTCCGAGTCAAGTCTCAAGTCTTTGCGCTCAAGTCCGAGTCAAGTCTCAAGTCTTTGTGCTGAAGTCCAAGTCAAGTCTCAAGTCAGGATGGGCAAGTTCAAGTCAAGTCCAAGTCCTAAACTTTGACAAAACGAGTCTTAAACAAGTCATTATGTGCTTTTCACCAAATGTAATGACACCGATCAACAGAATAATACTTAATAATTAAACTGCTCTTTATTAGTCACATTAATACTGTAATAATCTATTTTCTCTCTGCTGGTAAAGTAACATGTTTTCTTCTATTGTAAGAGGGATCAGTAAGGTAATGCTACCGTGACGGTTTGATTCAGAAGGAGTTTAATTGATAAGATCTCTGATGTTGAGGTAACCAGAATGTTTATTTCCACTGTGTACAACATGTTATAAGGGACCCACAATCTATCTTTATGCAAGGGATAATGTGCAGCGAGGCGTCTCTATGGGGAAAAGAACACCTGAATCTAGATCCCTCTGCAGGTGGTACTTTAACTGTATTTTGATGCTAATACTTTTGTACTTTTACTTGTAACATTTTGAATGCAGGACTTTTTATTGTAACCGAGTATTCCTACACTCTGGTACTTTTACTCAAGTACAAGATCTGAACTTCTCCCACCTCTGACAATAAATCCTGAGTGGTTACCAAAAAAAAACCCTGCTCTGAAGGTTATTTTCATTTTACAAATCCTGCACTCAGCTTTGCTTTCTCCAATATCATTGAAATGCAGCCAGATGCTGCTTCTTTTTTCGGTTTTCGCTAATTTCTTGACTTTTTCCGACGCGCTTGCATTTAAATCTGTCTCCCCGTCGCTCTGTGTAGCTGGCCTGTACCACTACACCTGCTGTCTTTGGAGCGTCTGCCCCCCACCCTTCTTTCACATAATGGTATGATCCTAGTGTGTCCTCATATGATTGGCCGCATGGTGGCTCAGCTAAATAAAGACCCGCCCCTGCCTGCAAGGATTCTCAGCAAGAGTAGAAGCGGCTGGAGATTCTGCTCTCCCCGACGGGAATCTGCTCTTCTAGCGGCATCTCGCGATCGGCGTGTTGGAGACCCCTGAATTAAATTATCAAGTCACCTCAAGTCAGAGGGCTCAAGTCCAAGTCAAGTCCCGAGTCATTGGTGTTCAAGTCCAAGTCGAGTCGCAAGTGTTTTGTGATTTTGTCAAGTCGAGTCCAAAGTCATCAAATTGGTGACTCGAGTCTGAATCGAGTCCAAGTCATGTGACTCGAGTCCACACCTCTGGTGCTTAGTACCAGGTTGTTATTATACCAGCAATGGGTCTTGCTCGTTCTTTTGCTTCCCGTCTGATGAAAGGACCAGGAGTGGCTTGATCAAGTTAGCTACCTAGCTAGTAGCTAGCACGTTAGTTAGCATTACAGCCTTGTCATTTTTATTAGCCTTAACATGAAGTAACATTAAGTAACCCAAAATGTTAAACAGTAAGAGTAGTAGTCATATTTCGTGAACCCTTTGAATAGTACTGTCACCGGTGTGATCATTCTATAATACACCATTTAAGCCCGGGGGAGAAATGCTAACGCTAACGTTAGCATCGGCGATCTTCTCTACTTCATGCTATCTGCACAAATGGTTGACATTAAACATTAAAACGACCAGACAGTTCAGAGAGAATCAAAGGAAGGCAGGCAGGCAGCTTTGCATGACATTCTTCAGGACATGTTTCATTGTGGTGATAGTGAGGATAGTCAATCGTTTTGTTGACAAGACAGTAGTGACGGCCATCTTGGTGACGTGTGTTGTTGACCAGAGATGTAGTTCATTGAGCGTTTCACACAAACAAATGTGTTACTTCACAGTTTTACGACACATTTTTTTTTTTTTTGACTTGCAAAATTATCTTTTAAATTGACAAACATCATATGTGTAATTCGTGGCACAATTCATGGGACCTTATTTCGGAAAAATTATGTATTGAAGTCAATGGAGAGAGAAAGATTATCTTTCGATCCCATTTGAATTGTGCCACGAATTACACATATGATGTTTGTCAATTTAAAAGATAATTTTGCAAGTCAAAAAAAAAAAAATGTGTCGTAAAACTGTGAAGTAACACATTTGTTTGTGTGAAACGCTCAATGAACTACATCTCTGGTCAACAACACACGTCACCAAGATGGCCGTCACTACTGTCTTGTCAACAAAACGATTGACTATCCTCACTATCACCACAATGAAACATGTCCTGAAGAATGTCATGCAAAGCTGCCTGCCTGCCTTCCTTTGATTCTCTCTGAACTGTCTGGTCGTTTTAATGTTTAATGTCAACCATTTGTGCAGATAGCATGAAGTAGAGAAGATCGCCGATGCTAACGTTAGCGTTAGCATTTCTCCCCCGGGCTTAAATGGTGTATTATAGAATGATCACACCGGTGACAGTACTATTCAAAGGGTCACGAAATATGACTACTACTCTTACTGTTTAACATTTTGGGTTACTTAATGTTACTTCATGTTAAGGCTAATAAAAATGACAAGGCTGTAATGCTAACTAACGTGCTAGCTACTAGCTAGGTAGCTAACTTGATCAAGCCACTCCTGGTCCTTTCATCAGACGGGAAGCAAAAGAACGAGCAAGACCCATTGCTGGTATAATAACAACCTGGTACTAAGCACACAGGCATCTTGTTAAAGTTATCTTATCTTAGCCAGCGCCATATAGATAGATTATATCTATATTGCGCTGATCTTAGGTATCTGAATGGTGGAGGAAAACAATTGTGACATCACTTACGCGACTCTGGGATTTGTAGTCTTTCTAGTTACGTATTTTTCATAGTCTTATATTTCAACAGTTTTACGACAAACTGTGACTTTTTTTACATGGAAATTATTTTTTAAGATTGACAAACATCATATGTGTAATTCATGGCACAATTCAAACGGGATCGAAAGATAAGTTTTCTCTCCCCATTGACTTCAATGCATAATTTTTCCGAAATAAGGTCCCATTACCCGGAAGTAGGTGGGCGTGACTTCGCCACTCTATATAGGCCTAATGTGATCAATAATAATGTAAGACAAACTACGTATAACTACCACATTATAACTGACTGTCATTCATTATAACTGGGATGATAGCTCATATATATGAGAATTCAAAGGTCTTTTATTTTGAAACTCTACATCAGATTGTGATTTTCTCTGAGTGACTAGATGGGGTGTCCTGCTATCACCCTGAAGTGATATTAGTCTTTGATACTGGACAGTTTTTGTTTTATTCTCATCTAAAAACAGAGGGATGATAGCTCATATATGAGACTTCAAAGGTCTTTTATTTTGAAACTCTTTACGTTTTACATTCAGTCAGTTATAATGTGGTAGTTATACGTAGTTTGTCTTACATTATTATTGATCACATTAGGCCTATATAGTACATATTTTAATATGTTTGGTATAATTGTTATTGACCGAGTGAGCACTTTTATTTTGAAGGCAGTTTTTCCAGACCGCTACCGTAATGCATAGGATATTCGCGCACCGCAAAACAACGCGGATGCTGGCTTAACTGTGTTTTCCGAAGTGGAGGCTGGCTTGACTGCAGTAGTATTAGCATCAAATATACTTAAAGTCGCAAAAGTAACAGTACTCATTATGCAGATTGACACATTTTCAGAACATTATATGTTTTGAGTAAAATGTTGATGTATTCATATGTTTATCAAGCTGGTAAATGTGGAACCCATTTTAATTAATTAATTTACTGCTGGTGAATTTAATCCAGATGTAGCTAAAGTCTTGATCCCATTTGTTATAATTAATCTATATCTGCAAAGTAACTAAAGGTACTAAATAATTGTAGTGGAGTAAAAGTACAAAGTAGCTGAAAAGGAAATTACTAGTACCTCACAATTATAGAGTGAACGTATAGAGCTTTGTGAAAATATAATGCATTTTTCATTGTGGATTATACAAAATTATATTTGATTATATTAACTTTCATTTGAATGACATAACCCAATATGGAAACCTCCACAGTATATATTTTCTTTTCTTTTTTATATAATACAGGTATGGCACTTGGCCGTATAGGCATTTCAAAAAACTTGGAATACCCGGACCGACGAATTTGCCCTTTTTAGGAACGATTTTACACTATAAGAAGGTAATACAAATACGCACAATCCTTAAAGACTGGTATGTAAAATGAGTAAATTGAGATACACATTGAAGAGGTATATTGTCTTTTTTATTTATTATAACTTAACTCAGCAGGCAGTGACCATGGCTAATCCGTACACTTGATCATTTAACCTTTGCTCCTTTAACCTTTAACACGTTGTTCTACGTTTCATTGCAGGGGTTGCTTGCTTTTGACAGTGAGTGCCATGCCAAGTATGGGGACGTCTGGGGGTGAGTTGTAGCTTTAGCTGTCCTCTTATTGCGATTGGCTATTTTGAGCCAAAATAGATATGTTATTGTTGTTGTATAAATGTAATGTGTGGTTAGAATGCTGCCCGACACCCTTGTTCATACAGGTGCATGCAGAATATTTTGTCGACAAAGATATTATACTTTTTTTTAATCAATGTTGACTTTTGGACTTTTTGGACGTTGGATTAATATCATTTCTGGATGGCACAAGTCTGAAACAGCTCTACACAGCCACCACTGGAATCTTATTATATACATCTAATAATTCAAATAATATATAGTGTAGTCTAATCTTTATTTAATTTTGCAACCGGGCAGATCATTACGGATTTAAACAGGATGGAAAAGGAGAAAAAAAGCTGCTTAGCATTCGAATGCAGATTAGGAATTTAATTATCAATGCTATAAAAAAAAGCTTCAAACTTTAAAGCTATTTTGTACATACATTTGTTGCCATACATTAAGTTTTGGGGGGAAAAATAAATCATAAATACACATCAACATAAAATGATGTGACCTGGTTTATTATCTTAACCAGTTTATATTTATTTTGGTATTTTAAACAGTTTTAATTTCCTTTCCTCACTATCTACTGAGTGGCATTGGTATTGGGAGTTGAAATAGTACTCAGCTCTTTACTGAGTGGTGGAAGAAGTGTTACGGTTAGGGTTAGGGTTACAGCACCCTATAGGACTCATCATTGCACATTGTATAGCCTAACTGGATGGTCCTCACTTACTATGCGTAGGATGCAGCACTGGTTTTTATTAATGTATAAAGCCATTTTAGGTAAGCTTCCACTCTACATATGTGTCAGATTTGCCCCAGTTTGTGACTCTTACAAACTCAGATCCAGTGCCTGGATACGGTTCCAGGTACCTACTGTACGGACTGAGGCTGGAAAAAGGAGTCTTTCTTATTATGGTCCTTGGTCTTGGAATGACCTTCAATCACGCCTTAAACTGAGGGCACTTGTCTCTATTTCATGTTTTAAATTGAAGTTGTCTGAAGTCCTCACCACCAGCTGCTCTTGCAGTAACAAGTAGTGTACTTTTTTTATTGTCCTAATGTGCACAATGTAGTGACTGCTTTTTCGTCTTTTGTTTTCTTTATGTTCTCTGTATTTTATATGTTTGTGTTATGTGTTATGTGTAACGTTGCTGCCTTCTTGGCCAGGTCAGCATTGAAAATGAGATTTTATCTCAATGTTTTTTATCTGGTTAAATAAAGGTTTAAAAAAAAAAAAAGAAAAAAAAAGTACAGTGTACAAATACTGTTACAAGTGAAAGTCCTGCATTTAAAGTCTTACTTAGGTAAAAATGCAAAAGTATTGGCATTATATATGTGAATTGCCAAAAGTAAGAGTACTTATTTTGCGCAAAAGCACATTTCAGAATCATGTATATTAAATTACTGGATTATTATTATTGATGAATTAATGTTTTCATCACAACTCATTATATATCAATGTTTATTTATTTGGTATTAGCTAATACTCTGAATATGTAGAGTAACTTGTGTTCTCAAATAAATGTAGAGGATTAAAAAGTACAATGTCGCCCAAACTGTAGTGGAGGAGAAGTATAGTAGCGTAAAAATGGAAATACTCAAGTAAAGTACATGTACCCCAAAATTACACCACTGTCTTTACTGTAAAAGTACCTACAAACTAGGAATCAACCTCCTTCCCTAGGGTCACAACATAAATCATAATCCATGGAGAAGGACAGAAAGGAAAGGAAAGGGGAAATCTGTCTGTTGGTGGTAACATGACAACTAAAACGTTTTTCTTTTATATGTCACGTTGTATAATATAACCTTAGTAGGATATAAAGATGACGAAATGACTGTTTGATATTGTGACATTTTACAGCATGCACATTTGATAACAGCACTAACGTTTATTTAAGCTATGAATAGCCCAGTGTTGAAAGATAAATATATTTCTTTGCTAACATTTTGATTCATTTAATGAGGTCATTTTTAATCAATATCTCAAACTTAATACTGTGATGATGTTGTGTTTTCCGTGCAGGTTGTTTGATTTCCGACAACCCGTTTTGATGGTGGCTGACCCTGAGATTATTAAAACTGTGCTGGTGAAAGAGTGCTACTCTGTGTTTACCAACCGGAGGGTAAGAGACTCATCTTGTTGCTGTTATCGTACACAAGAATACATTCAATTTCAGCAGGTCATGGTAAATAACACCTTGAGTCAGGATTAACACAGGCTCACATATGTTATCCCTGTGCTTTGTTGAAATCATTAAAATAGTTACATACAGTAGGATAATCCAGCTATAAGATCAAATAAGATAAGATAGTACTTTATTGATCCCAATTTGAGAAATGTTTGCGTTGCAGCAGCATAAAAAGACACGGCATTGTACAATACAAATTCAAGACAAGAAATAAACAAGAAAGTAGAAAATATACATGTTGAATTTAACAAGGTATTATATATACATAAATATATGACAGATGGAATATTAAATATTGAACAGATTATTTTATATTATTTTATATTTTATTATTTATTTGACCAAGACAAGGGTAACATGTTGGAGGAACTCTTCTGTGCAAGAATATGAGCATTCGGTGTGTTTGTATTTACGTTCACAGGAAGTTATAGGGGATCCAGCTTTGAAGGATGGAATTATAAGCGTTAAAGATGAAAGGTGGAAAAGAATCCGGAGCACTTTGTCCCCATGCTTCACCAGTGGACGACTCAAACAGGTTTAATTTCTAAACTCACAACTGCTTCTGCAATCGGCTCTCTTTTACCTTGTGCAGCTATACAAATTCATCTTTATTCAGTAATAATTCTGCACTTTAATGTGCAATATTACTCTCATTTGCATCACTCTTTAAAGATGTTATAATATGATTGCCAACAGTACTCTCAGAATTACTTGTTAAGTTATTTTACAAAATCTATCGTATTGTATTGTTGGTCTAAAGATGTACTGGAAGTATTACTTCCTATTTAAAAAAAGTTTACTTATACATGTATATGTCAGGGAATAATTTCCATAGATGTTTACCTTTTGCCCTCTGACGCAGATGCCCAGCCTTGGGCAGCATGCTATCTCCCTTAAGGAGGGGCTGCCCTAGCATTTTGTTGATGTTGCCAGTTTGTGACCGGGCAACTGTCGGTCAGAGATAGTTATTGTTGTGGGACACCTGGAACACATCCTTCTCGGGGTGTAGATGACCCCGAGTCATAAGCGACAACAAATGTGATTCAGTGTCCTCAGCTGTTTAGTCTATCTATTGAAGCATGTTGATTATTACACTCCGAACTAGTTCAAACCTGGAACTACAGGAGGGTTCTTCAGAATTGATTGTGGCATCTCAACCGTGTGGTCAACTCGTGGCCCGTGACATGTCTTGTGAATTCTCCGGCCGAAGCTCCAATAACCGTCAGTGTTTGCCATCAAAGCTCCAGCTCTCCATCGTGTCTCTCTTTGAGTCCTGACTCCAATTGCTTCAGAAGTTTCCCCCACAGTATAGATGTATCTTATTAGTATTTATTTTTTATTAGCAACCTCTGCCACAGAAATAGTTTCTGGATTAATAACGTTTTATTTGATCCTTTTTATTTTCTCTACATACATGTATCTACAGTCTTCCACATATACCCACTGAGATACATTGTTACTAACGACAGAAATACATACATACAATGCAAAGTAGATTATCAACATAAAGCATCTCTTCTTCCTTTTTTAAAGGTTTTCCCCATCGTTTCTCGCTATGCAGACAAACTCACTGAAAAACTTGGAAAAATGAATTTGGATGAACCCATCGATATCAAACAGTAAGTTGCAAGCATATCCTGCATTGTTGCTCATTAAATATATCAAAACTGCACCTAATACATGTTAGATCCTTAAAGAAAACATATTTTCTTTTTGCTATAGATTCGTGGGACCTTACAGTTTGGACGCTGTGACCAGTGCATCTTTTAGTGTCGAGGCAAACTCCATAAACGATCCAGATGACCCAATTAATGTCCACATCAAGAAGATTCTTAACTTTAAAATGTGGCTTTTGCTATTATTGAGTATGTCCTTTTAACTCTGTTAAAGGTGGGGTAGGTAATTTTGGAGAAACCAGCTCGAGTGAGCTAGAATTTGAAAATACACAACCGGAGAAAATCTGCCACTTCCTTACAGAGCCCCTCCTCCAACACACACGAACGCGCACATGACCAATGAGGGCACGAGATAAGTTTGTGCACAGATGGAAGGCTGACAGGCAGGTAGGCCATCCAGTTATTTTAGCCGGGCCGGCTAAAATGATTGGTCGTGCTTTTTACAGTACTACGGCTTCCACAGATGACATTTTTTTATGGATTTTTTGTCAAAGCACTTAAGATATTCATTGCTATCGGGATGTTAAGAGCATTCCATGGAATATAACAAAAAGTGTATCTCGAGCCGGTTTCTCAAACTTACCTACCCCACCTTTAAAGAGGAGAATATGTAATGGTATTAGTACCTTGGGATCACCAGTATGACATTATAATTAACAACCTTTTTCCCTCTTTTCAGCGATGTTTCCCTCTGCTGATAAACTGTTGAAGGCCCTGAAAATTGAAATCATGCCAAGCCTCAGCGTGAAATATTTCTATAACATTATGAAGAGATTTAAAGATGAGCATCAAGCAGAGGAATCTGTAAGCATTTAATCTGTTCTAAGTGAAACAAGTGTTAAAAAGTTTGCAATGACATTTTTGAAAAATAAGCTTTCCTGTATAGAGTTAGACAAGAAGATTAATAGCAATGTTGTATATTGATGTGGATGTTGTGCTGATCTAGAGTCGAGGGGACTTCCTGCATGTGATGCTTCAGAATGAGATACAAGAAACGGACATAAAGAGTGAAGAAGATCAGCCAAGTAAAGGTATGATTGCAAACACAGTAATAATTCACGAAAGTCGAGTTAACAATCAAGAATGAAGTCATTCCTTTCAGGACAGGCGCATGACAATCTATTTACATTACAGTTCTGTATACAAACAACAGACACAAAAAAACACAGCTAATAGGCACAGACATTTCCAGTCCACTTAAATAGGACATATTATCCTCCTGTTCAGGTTCATATTTGTATTTTGTGCCTCTACTATGTGTTGGAGCTTACCAATAGAAGCATGACTGTTACAAAGTGTGTCTATGTCACGGACGTAAACAAAGGAGCACTCACCAATTTACACACATTCATACTGAGGTAGAGGAGGCACCTGCTTAGTATTCTTACTAACAAATGTGTTTACTAACGTTCACACACATTCAACCTGTTGACTGCAAGGACTTTTACCCCCCTGAGCCACGGCAACCCAATGTCAAAACCTCTCCACTTGTGAAAGTATTTTTCAACCTGGATGTTTTGCTTCGTTTTGTTGTAGGTTTGACTGAGCACGAGATGCTTTCCCAGGCCTTCATTTTCATCTTTGCAGGCTCCGATACCACCAGTATCACCATCACTAACATCCTTTACAATCTGGCCACCAACCCGGATGCATTGCAGACCCTGCAGGAAGAAATCGATGCCAGCATACCAAGAGATGTACGAAAATGTGATTCTCTGCCATATTTGATCAACTTTTCAAAATGGTATATTGTTCTAATCCTCATCTGTATTTTCGTGTGCGATGCTTCCTTTACCTCCCACCCATAGGCTCCCATTTCATACGATGATGTGATCGGTCTTCAGTACCTGGATCAGGTCATTTGTGAGTCGATGCGTTTGCTTCCCACTGCACCTCGAATTGAGAGGAGTTGCAAGAAAACGTCCCAGTTCCACGGCATCACCATCCCTGAAGGAACTATCGTGGCCATCCCTGTGACGATATTACACATGGACCCGCGCTTCTGGAGATCACCTGAGCTTTTCAGACCGGAAAGGTAAAAGAAGACAGCGTAACAGCTGTCATGAAATTGTAGAGGTTAAAATGTTCCATTTTACTTGCTTATACTGATCCACTTAATAAACAGACAAGTCATAAAACTATACCATTTATAAAAATTAAAGAAATGTTTAAAAACAAAAGGCACCAATAGGAATAGAAACACATTTTATGTAACCTAGATAAAAGGTACAGTGTAAAAGAGATGTGTACTGACTTAAAAAATTGTGTGTGTGTGTGTGTGTGTGTGTGTGTGTGTGTGTGTGTGCAGGTTCAATAAAGACAGCGGGGAGGAGGTGAACCCGTACGCTTACATGCCGTTTGGGCTCGGTCCTCGCAACTGCGTTGGGATGCGCTACGCCGTCCTCACCATGAAGATGGTTCTTGTCCGTCTCCTGCAGGATTACTCTGTGGAGACATGCAAAGACACCGTGGTAAGAGTAACACACATATTCATGCAAAGCAACACACACATTCATGTGCATTCAGACTGTCATGTCCTTGATTTAAAATGGTTTTCTTCCTTTAGATTCCTTTGGAGTTCAGCTGGACAGAACAGCCAATAAAACTACAATTTGTTCCCAGGAAACAATAGCCCAAACGGGAGAATCTCTGAATATAACTCGCTTTATATCAATATGTAATGTAATTAAAGGGGGAAGAGGAGAAAGTATTGCCTTTTTAGGCTCAGGGGATGTACAATAAATTGGTCTATATTGTTTCATCTTATTTTGCATTAGATTTGCTTTTCTGCCATTATACATTTTGAAAAGTCTGTCGTCCTAACTTTGCAGAAACATGCTAAAGTGATTGATGATTTAAGAGTTGCTGGATTATTTACTCAATATATCATCATGTGTATATTAACAACAAGATCAGTATTGCAATTCGTAAATATCAAAGTTGTGGTGATTATGGGTATCATGAGTGCCCCTAATCTAAAACAATACAACCAGTAATACACTGATGTCAGTTGCTCTATCTTGTATTGGTATTTGTCTCCCTCTAGTGGCTTGCTCATCTTCACAACGCTTACACCACTTCATATGAATTATATTTTACTATGTGGACGAGTGAACAATCTTTTTTGTGTTTTGTTTGAAACATTTAGCCTACCACTGCCCACCTCTGATTACAAACACTGGGATGTTAAAAGCAAATATGTTTGTTTATGTTCTCTTTCATACTGACATTTTAATGGGTGGGCAATTTAGAGGCTAAAATCTAGCTAAACGTGTTGCAGTCGTAAAACAGAGTACTTAAAATAAAGTACTGACACTGGGAGAAAATACAAATTCTAATGGTCAATCCAGCCACTGTGTCGACCTATGGCATTTATTTTCTCTACATGAAGACATTGACCACCTTTTGACCAGCACATAGCCTAACCTTTTAATGACCATTTTTACACTTACACGTTGTATTAATTGAATATACATATTTTGTATATTCGTAAACTTTAGGAAGTGATAGCAACTTACGTTTACTGTACCTTTGAAAATAGCTAGGCTAGCTATGCCTCCCACTTTTAGTTGATATGCTAATGTAGGCTAGTTGTAATGCTAACGTATGCTAGTTTTTATGCTAGCAGTCGTCTGACCCTAGAACTTCGTATTCAATATAATTGACTCAGAAAGATTGCGAATTAGCCTATTTCCCAAAATGTAAAAATATTATTTTTGATCAAAAGCACTTAAACTACATTAAAAATAGTATCTAGCCATAAAGATTTATTCTGTTTAATTTTCGTTGTGAGAAACCTGTAGCTAAATCACCTGCAACCACTAAAACATATTTCCTGTGCAGCTGCAACTAAACTGTATGTAGAGTAACATAACCAACCAATAAACTAATTTACCAAAATAGCCTCGACACAGAGTAGCAGTCACATATAGTATAGTTTTCTTTAATAACTTTACAACAGGGTACAAATTGGGTCCACTCATCTGAAGGCTTTGTGAAAGTTTACTGTGAAACAGCAAAAGTCAAGTTTTTCTGGGGTATGAATAACTGAGGTTTCCCAACCTACATTCATGGTTCACAAATGTATAATGAATAGCAAAAGCCACACAAATAACCATTTGATAACACGATTGCTATAATTAAATAACCAAAGTAGCTCTGGAGGTTTAATGATGACAATTCGATGGCTGTTATCAAAGAAGAGCTGTGAATTGATATCTATCTTTGGCCTCAGTTATGGTGATTTGTGTAAATTTAAATGTTGAAATATTAACATAAAGTCATCATTTTCAACCTCAGCATTTGGCAGCTGGTGGATAGTTGGTGTATGGAGACATGTCTTTTTATTTGTCAACATACAGAAATAATCTGAAACTGTGAATGTTCAGGGAAACCTCAGTGTTAACCACAGACAGGTAACAGTACAGTTAACAGCCAGCAGAAGGCGCCGACATGGGCAGAGTGTCTGTGTTTAATTCAAATTTACTAAAACGTAAACAATTAAAATGGAGTTCATAATACACCAAGTTAAATCCTCCAAATCATAAATATGCTGGTGTTATAACAAATATCACTGATTTTGCTTTCTATAAAGTGTAGAAAATGATCTTTTAACCAGTAGTTAACATCTGCTGAATAATCTGACAATATACTCAATCCAGATTACAGACAAACAAATTCACTTGATTAAAAATATATCAAATGTTTTGAGGATGTGGCAATATCTTTGAAACAAAACCTCTGAAATACTGCTACGTTTGTAAAGAATCAAGTGTGTGTGTGCGTGTGTGTTTGATGAAGGGAAATTGGCCCAGTTGGCAGCTTGTTGATACTAACCATTTATAATACAAGTGTGCCCACACACTCACACATTCATGCACATACAGGAACACAGCGAGCAGCACAGGCTCACATCCAGACATCCAGGTTGTAAACAAAAGCTCTTTTATCAAAGAGAGTATAAAAATGCACTGCCACAGTGCGATCTTGAAAAGCTCTATGGAGTGACTACTGCATTAGAAAAAGCAATCAACAATGCAAACAAAATGTGGGATAAAAAAAATGTAAGTTTTATATTACAAAGCCTTTTGGAGTCCTGAGTTTATCAAACATAAACAAAAAAGGCCAGAGTCCATATGTCATAGAAATACATTAAAGGATTTTTAAACAAACAAAAAAATATATATATGACAGTTTTCCAGCTTGTAGTTCATTCCTCACTAAAAAAGGTGAAAACAGCGTCCACTGCTCTTGTTTGGGACGACACCCAAAATGCAGGATGTTTTGTTGTTACATGTAAAATAGTTTTCAAGTGATTGAGACGTTCAATGAATTGTCTGAGTAAATGATAGAATATGTTGATTTCCGTTTGTTTTTTCCACATATAAAATGAAAGTAAAAGTGCTTGAAATAAAACCTTTAATGTTTTTGTAATGTGCATCGCCCCTAACCAAACACCGATGTGAGAAAAATGTCAGGAGTGCAGGCTGATGGAGGGTCAGAAGGTTTCGTTTCCCATTTAAGACACACACTTCCTTAAATTCCTCCGCTTCATATCGTCATGTCGTCTTCACACATTTACGTACATTATGACATCGTGTCTCTAATGTAAACTTGAACCTTGAATCATTCCGGTAAAGACCAAACATTTTGCAACTTGAACAGATGAACACACTTGCACACTGGGAGCAGTCCAGTACAACCACAGTCTTCTACTGTTGGCCACTGAAACCCTTTTGGGTTGAGTACCTTGCTCAAAGGCACCTTGGCAGTTGCTACTCAGAAAACATTTTTTTTACTTCAACCCCAGAACTTTCTGTTTACAAGCGTTTTCTCTAGGTTCCTGCCTGCCCTGCAACTTAAGTCTTAGAATGTATTTTATTTTTAACAATGTTTTATTGGTAAAGAAAGATGGTTAATTTTACATAACTATTAAAAAATGTATTTAAAATATCTGCTTTAATGGATTTTTCAAATCACGTCAGGTTATCCCTTGATAGGCAGGAAGGATTTTATGAGCTGCTACAGATTCCTGACAACTGCTGATACAGATTTGACACCAAAAAAAGGAACAAGAACAGGGATGTGTGAAGCCAAAAATACCGGGAAATGAACCCATGATTTAAGACACAGGTTGTGGATCAGTTTCTTTGTGTCTATGTTGTGTTTGACGAAAGTGAGACTGATTGTAGGTAAGTCTATCCAGCCTGCTGTGAGAGAAACATAAGAAAAGGTTGAGGTCCTGATTCACACACAGCATGTTGAGGCAAATTGTATAAACTCCACCTGCTGCTTTTAACATTTGAAGGACATCTTAACAAAAGCTGTCTGAAGTGTCAACATTTACCAGCCACAAAGTATACCAGCTAGAGGTATTTTAAAACTTTAAAAACAAATGTCTCTTTGTCTTCAGATAGCAATCACGATTCGGTGTGACAAAATGAAAGAACTAGCACCAAGTGTTGAGACCAAAACCTCAGTGCTTTAATAAAAAAAAGAGATGGATTTGATATACAAAGATCCTAAATAGCACCATAGAAGTGTGTTTTTGAAAGGAACCTCATAGCCTGAATAGGTAAGTCCATACAGTACTTGATAAGTTAAAAAAGAGGAAATAAACTGATAAATCTATGATAATCATTATTTCTTTAACATGTCATTATATTACATCCCAGGTTCTTTTTGGATTGTGAAATTGGAAATATCAGCTAAGATTACTCAAAACAAATCAGGTTGTTAAAATGCAGTCCTGACCTACACTCCTTTTTCAGCATCCTCTGTCACTGGTTTCCATTTAAACAAGACAGGGATTAGCACCATCCACCAACTAGCGGCTGGTAGAATCTGAGTGTGGCTGGTAAATATTCAAACACTTTAATGGCTAAACAACCTGCCTTCTGCACTTCAAGTTGTCCGGTAAAAAAAAAAGAAAGAGACCAGAGGGACACAGCCACGTCCTTCGGAGGGATGATCCTTCTTTTATCCGCAGCACCAGTTCCTCCTGCTGCCGCTCTGTATCATCGTCGAGATTCAGCTGATTTTCTCACTGCCTTGCTCGAGGGCTCATCAGGTATTCTGTCACCTGGAAGTCTCTGTTAAAGTCCAGTCTCCCAGCAGACCTTGCAGCTTTTTATCGGCGCGGCTGGTGGCGGGAGTGGCGAGGCAGCGAGGAGGGTCTGGAGGAGGAGGAAGGTGAGCAGGGAGACGGCTGGTGGCGGGAGTGGCGAGGCAGCGAGGAGGGGCTGGAGGAGGAGGAAGGGGAGCAGGGAGACATGGAGGCCAGGGAGGCGGAGGCGGCGGCGTCCTCGGCCTCCTCCAGCTCGCCACCCCCCCCTCCGTGCAGCTCCTGGCTGACGCTGGACTGCAGCGCGGCCGGGGTCAGCCACTCTTTGGGCAGGCAGCTCTGCAGGAAGGGCACGCAGGAGCTGAAGTAGGCCAGCCGGTTCACCCAGCGAGGGACCTCCCTGCCACATAGGATCTGAAGGGAGGGAGGACAGAGACAAAGGTTGTTGTTGTTTAGCGATTTAATTTAATTTATAATTTTTTTAAAGTCACCTATTGTGCCAAATCCACTTTTTTTAATGTTGTGGTATCTTACCTTGTGTTATTATTACATGTTATTGCATTTGTCCAGCAGGGGGCAAATTCACTCTTGGTATTAAAAGAGCCTGTTGTACATGTTCCCACGAGGAAGTCCCGGAAGCATGTTACCAAAGTAAAACCAGTTAAATCTACTCTTATGTTGTGGACATACAATTATTGATCACAAGATACAACATATTATTGGCGACGAGGATTAAGAAGAGGATTAAGACAAGGATCAATACGGGATCAAAGAGGACATGCCGAGCGGACTGGTTAGCACCTTACATGCAGGTTTGGGTCGTTAGCGGCAGCTAGCTCAAATTATTAGCATAGTCTGCGGGTGGAGGAGAGGATTCATTGACACACAATGGCAATGATTGGCACGCTGGCACCTTTTGATGCAAAAAATCAGAAGTGGGAAGAATACTGTGAAGTATTGGAACAGTTTTTTGAGGCTAATGCAATTGAAAATGGAGACAGACAAAGAGCCATATTAATAAGTGTTGTGGGATCATCAACATACAGCCTTATGAAAAACCTCCTCAGTCCGGATAAGCCCAAGGATAAGACTTACACACAACTTGTGGAGCTGCTAAAAAATCACTTTGACCCAAAGCCTAGTGAAATTGTGCAAAGGTACAAGTTTGACTCCCGCAACCGTGAGCCAAATGAGTCAGTAATGGAATACGTGGCTGAGCTGCGTCGGTTTAGCGCAGGATTGCAACTATGGTAACACTTTGCAGCAGAGGTTGAGAGACAGGATCGTCTGTGGAATAAATGAAGATCGGATTCAGAGACGACTCTTATCAGAAGCGGATTTAACATTTGAAAAAGCATTGTCAATTGCTGTGGCGTCAGAGACTGCAAATAAAAATGCACAGGAGATACAAAGCCAAGGGGCCACAGCTAAATGCTTCAAAATGGATAAAAGTCACAGGAGGCTTATGCACACAGAGAACCTACCAAAGAGTGTTACAGATGCAAGGGAACCCAGCATGAAGCAGCAGACTGTAAGTTTAAACAAGAGAAATGTCATGCATGTGGTAAAATAGGACACATTGCCAGAGCTTGTCGTAGTAGATCTACACAGAAGGGAAACAGCAACAAAAATGCAGACCCAAAGAGAGAAAGGAGGCAAACCACATATCACCGTTCTCATAAAGTACAAGAGCAACGGAGCCAAAGTGATAGCTCAGAAGAAGATACATTCTTACTGAATAAGATGAGGTTCAGATTGGGACGCATGAGTGAAGTGCACCTGAGACGAGTAGACCCATACATGGTTGAAGTGAAGCTGGATAGTAAGTTTGTTAACTTTGAGATAGACACTGGCTGTAGTCTCACAATAATGAATGAACAGACATTTCAAAGACTATGGAAAGACACAAAAAGTCCATGTTTGAGACCAACCAAAATCCGCATCGAGTCTTATACAGGTGACCCTGTTAATGTGGTCGGAGCTGCCCTTGTTAAAGTGAAATACAAACGTCAAAGTCGGTACTTGCCCCTCATTGTGGTTAAAGGGGACGGCCCCAGCCTGCTGGGAAGAGGCTGGCTGGAGGAAATACATCTGAGTTGGAAAGAAATCAAGCTCAGACACAAATCCCGAGTCCTGAAACACCTGAAGACAGAGGACAAATCGCTGCAGCAAGTACTGAGCAAACATGAAAATGTCTTCAAAGAGGAGCTTGGCACACTGAAAGGTATGAAAGCTACCATCCATGTAAAGGCTGATGCAGTCCCTCGTTTCTTCCGTCCGAGGTCTGTCCCGTACGCCATGCGCACCAAAGTAGATGAAGAAATAGACAGATTGTTGAAAGAAGGAGTAATCTCACCTGTTAAACATGCAGAATGGGCAGCACCAGTGGTTCCAATACTGAAGCCTGTTGGGACAGTAAGGCTATGTGGAGACTACAAGCTCACTGTAAATACAGTTTCCTCACTTGAACAATACCCCATACCCCGAATGGAAGACCTGTTTGCAGCACTGACAGGAGGAAAACGGTTCACAAAGTTGGACATGAGTCATGCATACCAGCAAATACTCATGGATGATGAATCAAAGAAATACTTAACAGTGAATACGCACAGAGGCTTATTCACATACAACAGACTGCCTTTTGGAGTAGCATCAGCCCCCAGCTATATTTCAGAGGACAATGGAAGGTCTCCTGCGAGGCATTTCCTTTTGTGGCAGTGTATTTAGATGACATCCTGGTGAGCGGGTGTGGATGAGGAAGACCATCTGCAGAACCTCGAGACAGTGTTGGCAAAGCTGGAGGAGGCAGGATTGCGTCTGAGAAGGAGCAAGTGCACTTTCCTGGAAGAGGAAGTGGAATATCTGGGACATCGAGTGGACGCACAGGGACTTCACCCTGTGGAAAAGAAAGTCAAAGCCATCATGGAGACTCCCAACCCCACAAATGTTACTGAACTCAAGTCGTACTTAGGTTGCTAAATTACTATAACAAATTTCTGCCAAACTTAGCTACACTATTGGCACCACTGCATGAGCTCCTGCGACAAGATGTGCGATGGACATGGCAAAAGAAACAGGAAGAGGCTTTTAAAAAATCAAAGGCCCTGTTAAACTCAGCAGAAGTGTTGGTGCATTACTCTGCTGACCGAGAGTTAATTATGTCATGTGATGCGTCACCTTACGGGGTGGGCGCTGTTTTATCACACGTAATGGACGATGGAACTGAACGTCCTTTGGGGTTCATGTCGCGTACTCTAGCGCCTGCTGAAAAGAATTACTCACAGCTAGACAAAGAAGGCTTAGCAGTTATATTTGGAATCAAGAAATTCCACAAGTACTTGTATGGTCGAACTTTCACCATCTATACAGATCACAAGCCACTGATCTCTCTCTTCAACGAAAAGAAACCCATTCCACAGATGGGTTCCCCGAGAGTTCAGAGATGGGCAGTGCACCTGAGTGCCTATGAGTATCACATTGTGTACAAACCAGGAAAGAACAACGCTAATGCGGACGCATTAAGCAGACTGCCGCTGTCGGAAGATGTGCGAGAGAGTGAGACCGCAGAACAAGTGCTCATGATTGATCTTCTGGATGACACACTCGTGGACACAGCCAAAATAAAACACTGGACAGCTAAGGATGTAATATTGTCTCAAGTTCATGGTTATGTCCTGTCGGGATGGCCTTCAGTGACTGAGGCTCCTCTCAAGCCGTATCATCAGAGGAGAGAAGAACTGAGTGTGAGGGATGGCTGCGTGCTCTGGGGAGCCAGAGTCATCGTACCAAACAAAGGCAGGGGAAAGATATTGAAAGTACTGCACCAAACACATTCCGGCATGTCAAAGATGAAAGGTCTGGCTAGATCTTATGTATGGTGGCCGGGGATGGACCAGGATGTAGAAAAGGAAGTGCAGTCTTGTGAGGAGTGCCAAAAGCACCACAAGTCACCACCATCAGCACCATTACATCCCTGGGAGTGGCCGGAGTCTCCCTGGACGAGAATTCATGTGGACTATGCAGGCCCTTTCCTGGGAGAGATGTTTCTACTGATAGTGGATGCTCACTCAAAATGGATGGATATTTATCCAGTGAAGTCAGCTACATCACAGGTGACCATTGAAAAGCTGCGTCAGAGTTTCAGTGTTTTTGGACTGCCAAAAATGTTGGTGTCAGACAACGGAACCTGTTTTACAAGTGCTGAATTTGAGACTTTCATGAAACAAAATGGCATCCGCCATGTGAGGGTCAGCACCGTTTCACCCGTCTTCTAATGGGCTGGCAGAGAGGGCGGTCCAGACCTTCAAAGGGGGGATGAAAAAGATGAAAGGTGAAACATTGCAAACTAGACTGTCAAGGTTTCTGTTCAGTTACCGCATCACACCTCACGCGACCACAGGCCTGTCGCCTGCAGAGTTGATGATGTCAAGGAGACTCAGATCTGCATTAGACCTGCTCCTGCCAGATGTGAAAACAAGAGTGCAGCAAAAACAACTAAAACAGAAACAGTCCCATGACACAAACAGGAAACTGAGAAGTTTCTCACCTGGGGTTAAAGTGTTCATCAGAAACTACTCTTATGGACCTAAATGGATCGCTGCGGTCATCGAGAGCTCATCAGGTCCAGTGTCATATACAGTGATCATTGGAAGTGGTCAAGTCGTGAAGCGGCATGTGGATCAAGTAAGAGCCAGATTAACAGACACCGTGCCCTTAGAGCCGGTGCTGGACTCCAACAGAGACACTGTGGTTCCAGTGACAATCGAGCAAGAAGGACCTCCTGCAAGTGAGCCAGTGGTTCTGTGTACTCCGGTCCCGCCGGACTTGCCTGCTACACCCGTGGTGAGACGATCAGAGCGCGAGAGACAGCCACCTGTATACCTGAAAGACTTTGTTAAATAGATCAAGAGATGTTCCATTAATAGAGCAGCATAGTTCTCTGATCTCACTTTAAGGAAAGGTTTTAGAATGTTAATCTTTGAAAGTGAAATGGTTCATGCCAGTACCTCGAAATGTTGTGTAACGGGAGTATGTTATACTCCCACCTTCGGGAAGTATTGTTAGCTTAAAGGGGGGGAAATGTGGTATCTTATCTTGTGTTATTATTACATGTTATTGCATTTGTCCAGCAGGGGGCAAACTCACTCTTGGTATTAAAAGAGCCTGTTGTACATGTTCCCACGAGGAAGTCCCGGAAGCATGTTACCAAAGTAAAACCAGTTAAATCTACTCTCATGTTGTGGACATACAATTATTGATCACAAGATACAACAAATGTATTTCCCCCTCTGTGTAAAAAGATTCTGAAAGTTTCAGGAACAAAGATTCTCTCTCTTTTTGTCCTGATCCATTTATATAAAAACCTGTCTGAAAATGAGCTGATCAGATTTTGGCCAGTTTATGATGTCATAACGATGTTTTGGCTTGTGTAACCATTAGCCAATCAGCAACCAATGTAACCCCCCCCCCCCCCCCCCCCACCTTATCACCTGAATCTCCTCCTAGAGCACCATTAGCCGCGTTCACACCGGAGTACTTTCACCGTACTTTTCGCGTTTTTAGTTCCGTGAGTACCCCTTATGTCGCGTTCACACCAAAAATCGTACTTAATCTCGGGTACTTTTACCCCCATTTTTAGAACCGGCTGAGAGAGCGTACTTTCCTGAGGGTACAAAGTGCCCCAAAAGTGCCCCAGTGCTGATTGGCTGGGCGAATTGCAAACCACGCCCGTACAACTGTGAAAAATGTTGTGTGGAGACGCCATTGTTTTCCCTCGCTACAAAATCCCGACGGAGCGTTGGGTTTGTTTTTTGAAAGCAGTTATGGCAAGCATCAAGAAATGATGAGGAGGTGTCGGCGCTTCTGGAGATCTACGCCGAGGACGTGACCCAGGGAATGCTACTGAAGCCAGTTCAGTAGCTTTCACTCGACCTGGGAATGAGCACAGCCCCACGGCACACACCGGCTAAAAATAAAGAAACTCGGGCAGGACTACAAACGGCGGATTCAGTGGCCAACGATGACGACCACGACGAAGGTAAAATCAACTACATGCACTGGGTTTTAATCTGCACAATAATGGTCTCAGATGTACTTTTATTTGCTCAGTAGATCAAGCTAGCCATGCTAGGCGGAATAGGCTAACACCGGCCCCGAGCTAGCTACATCTAGCTAGCTAGATATTCTCGGCTGTATGAAAACGTTTTGACTTGTGAATAACTGTGTAGTGTTTCTGTAATTTGCTTCACTAACTCATGGCACTAATCGTCTGTTTCAGGCGAGGATGGACAACTCTCGGGATTGGAAACAAGCGAGCTTTGCATTCTAGATCACAGCGCTAGCTCGCCCCCCCTTACCAGCAACCAAACGCAAAGGTACACACACTGTAACTTTGTCTTGAAAGAACGTTACGCATCGAACTGATGTTCACAATCATGTTTATTTCCTTCTTGGTACAATTATGAAACAGCGTGAAAACGTATTCGCCAAGACCGGCATTTACAAATGTCTCACACAAACATTGTAAACATCAGGGCTAGAAGTCACATGACTTCCGGTACGAAAACTTGCCTCAACAAATTAAACAAAATTCAAGCATACATGAAGCACAATCCTCCGTGTTTGAACCTCTTAAATCGCTGCATAGCCGATTTATGTGGACTGGATTATCCCAGAGAGGCTAAACATTCTTTATAACACAGTTTGAGATTTGTGAAACCTTAATTCTATTGGGAAAAATACAAAAAGGGAGGATTTTCAGTGCTTTTTCGCATCTGGCCACATTAGACCAGGTCCTGATCTAAAACCACTATACCTAGACTCATCAAATCTGGACTGGATTATCCCAGAGAGGCTAAACATTCTTTATAACACAGTTTCAGATTTGTGAAACCTTAATTCTATTTGTGAAAATACCAAAAAAACATTCCTAGTATGTTGTAAAACTACATGGCGACTAAACAGATCTTGTATCTTGCTTATTTTCCCCTCTTAGGAAAGCGGACACACAGGATGCAAATTTCTTGACACCGCCCAGGCGTTGGAGGACCGGCGTGCCGTGGTGAAAGAGTCGATGCACGGAGATCAGATGGTGCTGTTCACCAAGGCCCAGGAAACGGAGGACAAGATGCCTCACCAGTTCATTTTATATTATTGTTATTACTGTTATTATATAGTCTTGATACAACTGACACTTTATTTTATATTGATAATGTTAATTTACATGTACAACTTCTATTTTATTTACATTAAAATGTGAACTTCTATTTACTGTTAAACAGATCCTGTATCTTGCTTATTTCTCCTGACACTTTATCTTTAGTGACCGTAGCATCCTATACATCACATGTAGTGATTATTCTGATACATCATGTTTCATCGGTTATAAACTGGCAAAGCTTTATTTGTCATTTAATTTATCATCAATGTTGCAACCTTGTGGAGGAATGGCAGGGGCACATACACAAATATGATAATTTATATCATTTTTAAATATTATTTGACCTAAAACTAAATGTTTTTATGATTGTCCTCTGAGGAGGACATGGGGATTTGCAAACCTTTAATTCCCCCCCCCCCCCATTTTACCACAACACAAATGGAGTCCACTATGGGCCGAAACTAACATTTATGTTTCCATAGTGTTTATGGCAGAACGGATGCAGTGGGTCTCAGGAAGATATATATATACTAATAACGGTGGGTTTGCTGCTGAGCCGATTTACTGTGCATACAACACACCTGGCACAGTTTATTGTTATTATATTGCCACACTGTACACTTATTGTAATGTTGCCTGTCTTGACTGGAAAATAAAAGAGAAACATTGTCAAAATGTTTACAATTTACACGCTGTTTCAGATGGCTCATAAAGCTGGGTCGCCGGTAAGGCAGTCCATTCGTCCCTGTACTCATTACTTTCACAAAGGTTATGTAATATGCAACATGCTGCCACCTGGATTGTGATCTTGTAGTCGTTCTTTTCATCAAGCACCGCCCACCTGCCCTTCAGTCTGGCCAAAAGCGTTCTCCCCACCACTCGTGCTCGGCTTGTTTTGTTATTGTACGCAAGTTGCTCAGGCTGCATTAACTCAGTTACAAAGCTGTATAAACTATGAGCACAAACAGCACAACTTCAGTCGACTCCATCTCCATCATGTCTGAGGTCGGAAGGTAAACAACAGACCGCCTAATGTACAGCGAGTGGGGTGGGCGTCGCAGTATACGCGGGAAGTTTTTCTTCTTCTTCTTCTCTTGTTTTGTAGCGGATTGCAAACAACTTTAAGGTGCATACCGCCACCTACTGTACTCGCCGTGAAGTGGTTTGTGGCCTGCCAGTAAAGCCAAAGCAGAAGAAGAAGAAGTGACGTCAGCGGCTCATTTGCGGAATCTTCCCTCAGGGAAAAGTACTCCGGTGTGAACGCGATCTGTACTAAGTGCCCTGGGGTTAAAAGCGCCGGGGCTCTTAGTGCCGGAACTAAGTACAGGAAAGTACTTGGTGTGAACGCGGCTATTGTGTTCTTTTTAACCAAATGTCTCTTATGCGGCTTTCACACCAGCGCTTTTCCCTTTCTAGCTCCTAGCTAGAGCTTTTCTGGTTCAGCTCCGGTTTCCCTTTTCAGCTCCCGCTCTGTTCACACCGCCCAGCTGCCGCTGCTGCGTCATGACGTCACCGTTTACATCGCTGATTTTCTCCCCAACGGAGCTCACAACAACAACGGGGGGGGGGGGGACTGCGTCGGGTCGATGATCGTGTTGCTTTTAATCATACGAAGCCAGATTAAATTAAATAACGACTTCTCCAACCTTATACTTTTCTCCAGAGTGCCGTGTTTCATTGTTTATTAATGTGTTTCAGCGGCATTACCGACCGCTGCAGTGCTGGCTGCTCTTCCACGGGAGTTTATTTCTCCCGTTAGCTCCGGGTTAGCTCACACGGCTCTAAAGTATTCACTGTCTGACTGTCACACAAGCAGCTGATACATATCCCCAGTTCCCCTTAAGTGAATGTGTGTCAGTCTGAATTGACGCTGTTTGGCATCACAACGCTGTTATGAAAGTTTCCCATGGTAAAACATGGGTGATGTTAGCATAGCAACCGAAGCTAAACTGACTACTTGCTAAGCCGTTTTCTACAGGCACTTTTTACCGACGTATTTTTCATTATGATTCTACTTGTGATAGTCGGACATGACAACCTGTGCAGCCCATGTATTGATTCCATCCGATAGCTGCTATAATAACAAACAAAACGTCTGCCTGCTCTCCACAATGATCAATAACAGCGAAACGGATTGGTCAAAGTAAGGTACACATTTCCTGCACGCCTCGACGTAAGAGAGACGTAAGCGACGCCGCGTCATAGCTCCGAAGCTCTTGCCTCTAGACCGACAATTTTTTGGAGCTGGAAGTGAACCGCATTCCGGAGCTATGACGCGGCGCCGCTGCGGTGTGAACAGGAAAAACCGGCGCTTTTCCAGCTCCAGCTCCGAGCCGGAGCTGGAGCTGGAGCTGGAGCTAGAAAGGGAAAAGCGCCGGTGTGAAAGGGGCATCAGAGGGGCGTGGGGAGTGGCTCCTTATTTTCATCTAAAGTAACAGACAGAGAATCAGCACTTTTGAAACAGGGCTGAAACAGAGGGGATTATGGGATGCTGCAATGATCTGTTTGGTGTTTGGAGCCAAACTCTTCAGAGACATGTTTTGTATATATCTGAGACCTATAATATATTGATGAAAACAGTATAATAGGGGACCTTTAAAAGCTTATAGTAGTCATGAGTCAGATTCAGATTTGATTCTTGAAGTCATGATTCAGTTCAATATTCTTGATTTTAGTGTATCGTGTACCCAGAGCCATATAATAGATAATTCTATCTATATGGCGCTGGTGTACCTATTTCAGAGTGTACTAATAAAGCCAGTGTGGCAAATAACGGCATGAGAGCAGAAGTGACGTGCTGTAAGATTATAGATTTTGAAAAATGTGAAAGTTATATCAACTGATTTGAATAATGTTAGCACACAAAGACAAAGGGTTTAATTGATTCCCTTTCAAGCACTCTTTTAGATATATATATACTGTAGTTTTGAGTATTTCTTCATGCTCAGTGGACTAATAGTTGACCGGTGTGCACACTGATGAGTCATTGATTGTAATACATTTTACAGCAGTGCATGACAACATCAACAGCTTTATCTCCCCAGGGTTAGGAGCATGTAACCATAAAAGGATTGAAAGCTGCTTTATCAGTATTTACTATTAACAAGGGGTCACATGACTGTGTGTGAAAGGTAGAGACAATCCCAAAGATGCACACTTGTACTGTATGCCCTGTTGAAGACAAAATACATATGAATGCTGCTTCATGTCAGCTGGATGATTAAAAAAGCGTTATTTGCCACAGAAGTTCACCCTATCAAGTAAATAAGGCTGTTAATAATGAATATGTTCAGAAGTGATGCATCTCAACAGAGAAATGTTGTCAGAAGTTTAAAGAATAATAATAATAAAAATGTTCATTTAACTTAAACACAAACCTATAAATAGTAAACCAGAGAAACTGATAAATGCTGCAGTGGTCTCTTGATTTTTCCAAAGCTGTATCTTTAGGGTGGAAAAAAACACTTTAAATAAAGTATTTTGGATTAGCTCAATTTAATTGTTCACTTTAAAAAAAAACACTAAAGCGCCCCCCACAAACAACATATATACATACATAGAAATGCTTACAATACTTTTTGACAGTTAGTGCAGTAACCATGCCACGCTGCTGCAAAGCTGGAGCAACAATTGCTTTACCAATCTCTATTCAATTATTACTAATATTAAACATGTTGCACCACTTAGTGGTCCTCGAGATTGTGCATGTTCTCAAAGTGTACAATTCTTTGTGCACGCTATTTTCAGAACCGTTTTTTAACAAAATAACCTAATGTAAAGTGGTGGGAGGGACACAATTGTCCATTTCCAACCAGCAGCCCAAACTGGTCATGTGTGTATTACATAAACACCTTGAATGTCTTCCTGGTTCTCCAGCGGTGTGGCTCCGCCCCCAAAGGATCAACAGTTACTTTTTTAATGCGCATTTTCTCATTATTCATCAGTGTGTGTCAGGCTTCTCCGTCTCACACAGTCAAGATGTTTCCCTTTTCCTTGTTGTCACCAACTACTTGGACTCTGCTGGCTGTCTTCTTCGCCCTGGTTTATCTGTGAGTAGTTTTTTAAAACTGTCATAGCAATGTGTTGTCAGGTTTTATGAGGCTCGTTGAATGGCCTGCTGTAACGATCCGTTAAGCTGTCCTGTGGCAATATTGATCCATGGTCAGAGCAGGTGGAAGAAGTACTCAAATCTTGTACTTTAGTAAAAGTAGAAATACCACAGAGCAGGAATACTCTGTAACAATTAAAAGTACTGTATTCAAAATGTTAGTCAAGAAAAAGTACTACAGTATTTAGACTGCGGTCAAGCCAGCCTCCACTTCGGAAAACACAGTCAAGCCAGCATCCGCGTTGTTTTGCGGTGCGCGAATATCCTATGCATTACGGTAGCGGTCTGGAAAAACTGCCTTCAAAATAAAAGTGCTTACTCGGTCAATAACAATTATACCAAACATATTAAAATATGTACTATAGAGTGGCGAAGTCATGCCCACCTACTTCCGGGTAATGGGACCTTATTTCGGAAAAATTATGCATTGAAGTCAGTGGGGAGAGAAAACGTATCTTTCGATCCCGTTTGAATTGTGCCATGAATTACACATATGATGTTTGTCAATCTTAAAAAATAATTTCCATGTCAAAAAAGTCACAGTTTGTCGTAAAACTGTTGAAATATAAGAAAAATACGTAACTAGAAAGACTACAAATCCCAGAGTCGCGTAAGTGATGTCACAATTGTTTTCCTCCACCATTCAGATACCTAAGATCAGCGCAATATAGATATAATCTATCTATATGGCGCTGGCTAAGATAAGATAACTTTAACAAGATGCCTGTGTGCTTAGCAGAGGTGGGACCAAGTCATTGTTTTGCAAGTCCGAGTCAAGTCTCAAGTCTTTGCGCTCAAGTCCGAGTCAAGTCTCAAGTCTTTGTGCTGAAGTCCAAGTCAAGTCTCAAGTCAGGATGGGCAAGTTCAAGTCAAGTCCAAGTCCTAAACTTTGACAAAACGAGTCTTAAACAAGTCATTATGTGCTTTTCACCAAATGTAATGACACCGATCAACAGAATAATACTTAATAATTAAACTGCTCTTTATTAGTCACATTAATACTGTAATAATCTATTTTCTCTCTGCTGGTAAAGTAACATGTTTTCTTCTATTGTAAGAGGGATCAGTAAGGTAATGCTACCCGTGACGGTTTGATTCAGAAGGAGTTTAATTGATAAGATCCCTGATGTTGAGGTAACCAGAATGTTTATTTCCACTGTGTACAACATGTTATAAGGGACCCACAATCTATCTTTATGCAAGGGATAATGTGCAGCGAGGCGTCTCTATGGGGAAAAGAACACCTGAATCTAGATCCCTCTGCAGGTGGTACTTTAACTGTATTTTGATGCTAATACTTTTGTACTTTTACTTGTAACATTTTGAATGCAGGACTTTTTATTGTAACCGAGTATTCCTACACTCTGGTACTTTTACTCAAGTACAAGATCTGAACTTCTCCCACCTCTGACAATAAATCCTGAGTGGTTACCAAAAAAAAAAACCCTGCTCTGAAGGTTATTTTCATTTTACAAATCCTGCACTCAGCTTTGCTTTCCTCCAATATCATTGAAATGCAGCCAGATGCTGCTTTCTTTTTTTCGGTTTTCGCTAATTTCTTGACTTTTTCCGACGCGCTTGCATTTAAAATCTGTCTCCCCGTCGCTCTGTGTAGCTGGCCTGTACCACTACACCTGCTGTCTTTGAAGCGTCTGCCCCCCACCCTTCTTTCACATAATGGTATGATCCTAGTGTGTCCTCATATGATTGGCCGCATGGTGGCTCAGCTAAATAAAGACCCGCCCCTGCCTGCAAGGATTCTCAGCAAGAGTAGAAGCGGCTGGAGATTCTGCTCTCCCCCGACGGGAATCTGCTCTTCTAGCGGCATCTCGCGATCGGCGTGTTGGAGACCCCTGAATTAAATTATCAAGTCACCTCAAGTCAGAGGGCTCAAGTCCAAGTCAAGTCCCGAGTCATTGGTGTTCAAGTCCAAGTCGAGTCGCAAGTGTTTTGTGATTTTGTCAAGTCGAGTCCAAGTCATCAAATTGGTGACTCGAGTCTGACTCGAGTCCAAGTCATGTGACTCCGAGTCCACACCTCTGGTGCCTTAGTACCAGGTTGTTATTATACCAGCAATGGGTCTTGCTCGTTCTTTTGCTTCCCGTCTGATGAAAGGACCAGGAGTGGCTTGATCAAGTTAGGTACCTAGGTAGTAGCTAGCACGTGAGTTAGCATTACAGCCTTGTCATTTTTATTAGCCTTAACATGAAGTAACATTAAGTAACCCAAAATGTTAAACAGTAAGAGTAGTAGTCATATTTCGTGAACCCTTTGAATAGTACTGTCACCGGTGGTGATCATCTATAATACACCATTTAAGCCCGGGGGAGAAATGCTAACGCTAACGTTAGCTCGGCGATCTTCTCTACTTCATGCTATCTGCACAATGGTTGACATTAAACCTTAAACACGACCAGACAGTTCAGAGAGAATCAAAGGAAGGCAGGCAGGCAGCTTTGCATGACATTCTTCAGGACATGTTTCATTGTGGTGATAGTGAGGATAGTCAATCGTTTTGTTGACAAGACAGTAGTGACGGCCATCTTGGTGACGTGTGTTGTTGACCAGAGATGTAGTTCATTGAGCGTTTCACAACAAACAAAGTGTTTACTTCACAGTTTTACGACACATTTTTTTTTTTTTTGACTTGCAAATTATCTTTTAAATTGACAAACATCATATGTGTAATTCGTGGCACAATTCATGGGACCTTATTTCGGAAAAATTATGTATTGAAGTCAATGGAGAGAGAAAGATTATCTTTCGATCCCATTTGAATTGTTGCCACGAATACACATATGATGTTTGTCAATTTAAAAGATAATTTTGCAAGTCAAATAAAAAAAAAATGTGTCGTAAAACTGTGAAGTAACACATTTGTTTGTGTGAAACGCTCAATGAACTACATCTCTGGTCAACAACACACGTCACCAAGATGGCCGTCACTACTGTCTTGTCAACAAAACGATTGACTATCCTCACTATCACCACAATGAAACATGTCCTGAAGAATGTCATGCAAAGCTGCCTGCCTACCTTCCTTTGATTCTCTCTGAACTGTCTGGTCGTTTTAATGTTTAATGTCAACCATTTGTGCAGATAGCATGAAGTAGAGAAGATCGCCGATGCTAACGTTAGCGTTAGCATTTCTCCCCCGGGCTTAAATGGTGTATTATAGAATGATCACACCGGTGACAGTACTATTCAAAGGGTCACGAAATATGACTACTACTCTTACTGTTTAACATTTTGGGTTACTTAATGTTACTTCATGTTAAGGCTAATAAAAATGACAAGGCTGTAATGCTAACTAACGTGCTAGCTACTAGCTAGGTAGCTAACTTGATCAAGCCACTCCTGGTCCTTTCATCAGACGGGAAGCAAAAGAACGAGCAAGACCCATTGCTGGTATAATAACAACCTGGTACTAAGCACACAGGCATCTTGTTAAAGTTATCTTATCTTAGCCAGCGCCATATAGATAGATTATATCTATATTGCGCTGATCTTAGGTATCTGAATGGTGGAGGAAAACAATTGTGACATCACTTACGCGACTCTGGGATTTGTAGTCTTTCTAGTTACGTATTTTTCATAGTCTTATATTTCAACAGTTTTACGACAAACTGTGACTTTTTTAAATGGAAATTATTTTTTAAGATTGACAAACATCATATGTGTAATTCATGGCACAATTCAAACGGGATCGAAAGATAAGTTTTCTCTCCCCATTGACTTCAATGCATAATTTTTCCGAAATAAGGTCCCATTACCCGGAAGTAAGTGGGCGTGACTTCGCCACTCTATATAGGCCTAATGTGATCAATAATAATGTAAGACAAACTACGTATAACTACCACATTATAACTGACTGTCATTCATTATAACTGGGATGATAGCTCATATATATGAGAATTCAAAGGTCTTTTATTTTGAAACTCTACATCAGATTGTGATTTTCTCTGAGTGACTAGATGGGGTGTCCTGCTATCACCCTGAAGTGATATTAGTCTTTGATACTGGACAGTTTTTGTTTATTCTCATCTAAAAACAGAGGGATGATAGCTCATATATGAGACTTCAAAGGTCTTTTATTTTGAAACTCTTTACGTTTTACATTCAGTCAGTTATAATGTGGTAGTTATACGTAGTTTGTCTTACATTATTATTGATCACATTAGGCCTATATAGTACATATTTTAATATGTTTGGTATAATTGTTATTGACCGAGTGAGCACTTTTATTTTGAAGGCAGTTTTTTCCAGACCGCTACCGTAATGCATAGGATATTCGCGCACCGCAAAACAACGCGGATGCTGGCTTAACTGTGTTTTCCGAAGTGGAGGCTGGCTTGACCGCAGTAGTATTAGCATCAAATATACTTAAAGTCGCAAAAGTAACAGTACTCATTATGCAGATTGACACATTTTCAGAACATTATATGTTTTGAGTAAAATGTTGATGTATTCATATGTTTATCAAGCTGGTAAATGTGGAACCCATTTTAATTAATTAATTTACTGCTGGTGAATTTAATCCAGATGTAGCTAAAGTCTTGATCCCATTTGTTATAATTAATCTATATCTGCAAAGTAACTAAAGGTACTACATAATTGTAGTGGAGTAAAAGTACAAAGTAGCTGAAAAGGAAATTACAAGTACCTCACAATTATAGAGTGAACGTATAGAGCTTTGTGAAAATATAATGCATTTTTCATTGTGGATTATACAAAATTATATTGATTATATTAACTTTCATTTGAATGACATAACCCAATATGGAAACCTCCACAGTATATATTTTCTTTTCTTTTTTATATAATACAGGTATGGCACTTTGGCCGTATAGGCATTTCAAAAAACTTGGAATACCCGGACCGACGAATTTGCCCTTTTTAGGAACGATTTTACACTATAAGAAGGTAATACAAATACGCACAATCCTTAAGACTGGTATGTAAATGAGTAAATTGAGATACACATTAAAGAGGTATATTGTCTTTTTTATTTATTATAACTTAACTCAGCAGGCAGTGACCATGGCTAATCCGTACACTTGATCATTTAACCTTTGCTCCTTTAACCTTTAACACGTTGTTCTACGTTTCATTGCAGGGGTTGCTTGCTTTTGACAGTGAGTGCCATGCCAAGTATGGGGACGTCTGGGGGTGAGTTGTAGCTTTAGCTGTCCTCTTATTGGGATTGGCTATTTTGAGCCAAAATAGATATGTTATTGTTGTTGTATACATGTAATGTGTGGTTAGAATGCTGCCCGACACCCTTGTTCATACAGGTGCATGCAGAATATTTTGTCGACAAAGATATTATACTTTTTTTTAATCAATGTTGACTTTTGGACTTTTTGGACGTTGGATTAATATCATTTCTGGATGGCACAAGTCTGAAACAGCTCTACACAGCCACCACTGGAATCTTATTATATACATCTAATAATTCAAATAATATATAGTGTAGTCTAATCTTTATTTAATTTTGCAACCGGGCAGATCATTACGGATTTAAACAGGATGGAAAAGGAGAAAAAAAGCTGCTTAGCATTCGAATGTAGATTAGGAATTTAATTATCAATGCTATAAAAAAAAGCTTCAAACTTTAAAGCTATTTTGTACATACATTTGTTGCCATACATTAAGTTTTGGGGGGAAAAAATAAATCATAAATACACATCAACATAAAATGATGTGACCTGGTTTATTATCTTAACCAGTTTATATTTATTTTGGTATTTTAAACAGTTTTAATTTCCTTTCCTCACTATCTACTGAGTGGCATTGGTATTGGGAGTTGAAATAGTACTCAGCTCTTTACTGAGTGGTGGAAGAAGTGTTACGGTTAGGGTTAGGGTTACAGCACCCTATAGGACTCATCATTGCACATTGTATAGCCTAACTCAGGGGTGGGCATTTTACGGCCCGCGGGCCACATCCGGCCCGTTGGCCGGCCTTGGCCGGCCCGTGTGAGGTTGATCATAAATTATAACATAATGAAAAAAAACAGCAACCTTTTCAAAATAAAAGCAACACAGCTGTATTGCTTGCATGGCGTAAATACTTTTCTAACTGTGTTGCTTTTATTTTGAAAAGGGCGCTGCTGTTTTTTAAATGTATTTACGTAAACGCGCATGCCGTGAACAGCTACGAGTGATGCTGGCCGGCTAGTCCTCGAAATGTCCGCTAAGGGCAAAAAAAGGAAGCATTTGAGAAAGTACCGCTCTCCCGACGCACTGTTACGAGGAGGATTGAGGACATCGCGGGAAATCTGGAGCTTCAGCTGCAGAACAGAGCGGTCAACTTTGACTTTTTTTCCTTGGCTTTGGATGAGAGCCCATCCACTGCCCAGCTACTCATCTTCCTACGTGGGATAACTACAGACTTCAAAATCACGGAGGAGCTGGCAGCCATGCAGTCAATGAAAGGGACAACAACAGGGAGTGATTTGTTCACGGAGGTAAATGCATGTGTGGAAAAGTTGGGACTGAAATGGGACAAGCTGGCAGGCGTGACAACGGATGGTTGTCCAAATCGACAGGGAAAATGTTGGACTATTAAAGAGAATGCAGGATAAAGTGACAGAAATTAACCCTGAGCAGAAATAGGTATTTTTGCATTGTATTATACATCAGGAAGTGTTGTGTAAGTCAGTGTTAAAAATTAACCATGTTGTTGATGTTGTAACTAATATAGACAGACAGTTTGTTGCACTTTTGGAGGAAAGTGAGACTGAACATCGTGACATACCCTATGCAGCTGTCAGGTGGCTCAGCCTGGGCAAAGTGCTGAAAAGAGTATGGGACCTGAGAGAAGAGATTCAAGACTTCTGTGTGAAGAAAGGAAACGACATCCCACAGCTTTCAGATGCAGACTGGATGGCAGACCTTGGTTTTGCTGTAGATGTGACTGCACTAATGAGTGAACTAAATGTCAAACTGCAAGGCAAGGGCCTTTTGTGCATGACATGTACAGTGCAGTGAAGGCTTTCATGAGAAAGCTGCAGCTTCTCTCAAGCCAAATGAGGACAACATTCTCACGCACTTGCCAACACTGAAGGAAGCCACACCATCAGCTGATCACCTCCAGAGGTACTCATCCATGTTAGAAGCACGCATGGTGAGTTTTCAAGGCGATTTAAAGACTTCAAAACAGTTGAGAATGAAATAAACATGATATTTTCCCCATTTACATGCCATGTGGATGATGCACCCCAGTGATGTTCAGCTTGAACTCATTGACCTGCAGTCTGACACACCTTCTGTCAGAGCACTTTAGGTCAGTCTCACTGCCTGAGTTTTTACTCTTCCCTGAAAGAGGAGAACTTTCCACACATCAGGAGACGTGCTCAGAAGATGATGGTCCTCTTTGGATCTACCTACATATGTGAACAGACATTCTCAGTGATGAAGTTCAACAAATCCAGATACAGATCCTCTATCACTGATGATCACCTCTCAGTTGTCCTTCGCATATCCACCTCAGACATTGAACCAGATTTCCGTGCACTTGTTCAAGCCCAAGACAGACTGGATTTTTCTCACTGAACAAGTAAAATTAACTGAAAAACAAAAATCAAAAGCACTAATTTCTTTTTGTATAAAGCTGATTCATTTCTTATCTTTAACATACTGTAAAACACCTTTTCAGTATTGGTATATTGAGCAGAATTAAGTTCAACTTATTTTTGATTCGGCCCCCCCAACACAGCTCGAGTTTCTGAAGTGGCCCCTTGTAAAAATAATTGCCACCCCTGGCCTAACTGGATGGTCCTCACTTACTATGCGTAGGATGCAGCACTGGTTTTTATTAATGTATAAAGCCATTTTAGGTAAGCTTCCACTCTACATATGTGTCAGATTTGCCCCAGTTTGTGACTCTTACAAAACTCAGATCCAGTGCCTGGATACGGTTCCAGGTACCTACTGTACGGACTGAGGCTGGAAAAAGGAGTCTTTCTTATTATGGTCCTTGGTCTTGGAATGACCTTCAATCACGCCTTAAACTGAGGGCACTTGTCTCTATTTCATGTTTTAAATTGAAGTTGTCTGAAGTCCTCACCACCAGCTGCTCTTGCAGTAACAAGTAGTGTACTTTTTTTATTGTCCTAATGTGCACAATGTAGTGACTTGCTTTTTCGTCTTTTGTTTTCTTTATGTTCTCTGTAGTTTATATGTTTGTGTTATGTGTTATGTGTAACGTTGCTGCCTCTTGGCCAGGTCAGCATTGAAAATGAGATTGTATCTCAATGTTTTTTTATCTGGTTAAATAAAGGTTTAAAAAAAAAAAAAAAAAAAAAATAGTACAGTGTACAAATATTGTGTTACAAGTGAAAGTCCTGCATTTAAAGTCTTACTTAGGTAAAAATGCAAAAGTATTGCATTATATATGTGAATTGCCAAAAGTAAGAGTACTTATTTTTGCGCAAAAGCACATTCAGAATCATGTATATTAAATTACTGGATTATTATTATTGATGAATTAATGTTTTCATCACAACTCATTATATATCAATGTTTATTTATTTGGTATTAGCTAATACTCTGAATATGTAGAGTAAACTTGTGTTCTCAAATAAATGTAGAGGATTAAAAAGTACAATGTCGCCCCAAACTGTAGTGGAGGAGAAGTATAGTAGCGTAAAATGGAAATACTCAAGTAAAGTACATGTACCCCAAAATTACACCACTGTCTTTACTGTAAAAGTACCTACAAACTAGGAATCAACCTCCTTCCCTAGGGTCACAACATAAATCATAATCCATGGAGAAGGACAGAAAGGAAAGGAAAGGGGAAATCTGTCTGTTGGTGGTAACATGACAACTAAAACGTTTTTTTTTTATATGTCACGTTGTATAATATAACCTTAGTAGGATATAAAGATGACGAAATGACTGTTTGATATTGTGACATTTTACAGCATGCACATTTGATAACAGCACTAACGTTTATTTAAGCTATGAATAGCCCAGTGTTGAAAGATAAATATATTTCTTTGCTAACATTTTGATTCATTAATGAGGTCATTTTTAATCAATATCTCAAACTTAATACTGTGATGATGTTGTGTTTTCCGTGCAGGTTGTTTGATTTCCGACAACCCGTTTTGATGGTGGCTGACCCTGAGATTATTAAAACTGTGCTGGTGAAAGAGTGCTACTCTGTGTTTACCAACCGGAGGGTAAGAGACTCATCTTGTTGCTGTTATCGTACACAAGAATACATTCAATTTCAGCAGCTCATGGTAAATAACACCTTGAGTCAGGATTACAACACAGGCTCACATATGTTATCCCTGTGCTTTGTTGAAATCATTAAAATAGTTACATACAGTAGATAATCCAGCTATAAGATCAAATAAGATAAGATAGTACTTTATTGATCCCAATTTGAGAAATGTTTGCGTTGCAGCAGCATAAAAAGACACGGCATTGTACAATACAAATTCAAGACAAGAAATAAAACAAGAAAGTAGAAATATACATGTTGAATTTAACAAGGTATTATATATACATAAATATATGACAGATGGAATATTAAATATTGAACAGATTATTTTATATTATTTATATTTTATTATTTATTTGACCAAGACAGGGTAACATGTTGGAGGAACTCTTCTGTGCAAGAATATGAGCATTCGGTGTGTTTGTATTTACGTTCACAGGAAGTTATAGGGATCCAGCTTTGAAGGATGGAATTATAAGCGTTAAAGATGAAAGGTGGAAAAGAATCCGGAGCACTTTGTCCCCATGCTTCACCAGTGGACGACTCAAACAGGTTTAATTTCTAAACTCACAACTGCTTCTGCAATCGGCTCTCTTTTACCTTGTGCAAGCTATACAAATTCATCTTTATTCAGTAATAATTCTGCACTTTAATGTGCAATATTACTCTCATTTGCATCACTCTTTAAAGATGTTATAATATGATTGCCAACAGTACTCTCAGAATTACTTGTTAAGTTATTTTACAAAATCTATCGTATTGTATTGTTGGTCTAAAGATGTACTGGAAGTATTACTTCCTATTTAAAAAAAAAAAAATGTTATATATTTATTTGAGTTTACTTATACATGTATATGTCAGGGAATAATTTCCATAGATGTTTACCTTTTGCCCTCTGACGTAGATGCCCAGCCTTGGGCAGCATGCTATCTCCCTTAAAGAGGGGCTGCCCTAGCATTTTGTTGATGTTGCCAGTTTGTGACCGGGCAACTGTCGGTCAGAGATAGTTATTGTTGTGGGACACCTGGAACACATCCTTCTCGGGGTGTAGATGACCCCGAGCCATAAGCGACAACAAATGTGATTCAGTGTCCTCAGCTGTTTAGTCTATCTATTGAAGCATGTTGATTATTACACTCCGAACTAGTTCAAACCTGGAACTACAGGAGGGTTCTTCAGAATTGATTGTGGCATCTCAACCGTTGTGGTCAACTCGTGGCCCGTGACATGTCTTGTGAATTCTCCGGCCGAAGCTCCAATAACCGTCAGTGTTTGCCATCAAAGCTCCAGCTCTCCATCGTGTCTCTCTTTGAGTCCTGACTCCAATTGCTTCAGAAGTTTCCCCCACAGTATAGATGTATCTTATTAGTATTTATTTTCTATATTTATTTTTTATTAGCAACCTCTGCCACAGAAATAGTTTCTGGATTAATAACGTTTTATTTGATCCTTTTTATTTTCTCTACATACATGTATCTACAGTCTTCCACATATACCCACTGAGATACATTGTTACTAACGACAGAAATACATACATACAATGCAAAGTAGATTATCAACATAAAGCATCTCTTCTTCCTTTTTTAAAGGTTTTCCCCATCGTTTCTCGCTATGCAGACAAACTCACTGAAAAACTTGGAAAAATGAATTTGGATGAACCCATCGATATCAAACAGTAAGTGCAAGCATATCCTGCATTGTTGCTCATTAAATATATCAAAACTGCACCTAATACATGTTAGATCCTTAAAGAAAACATATTTTCTTTTTGCTATAGATTCGTGGGACCTTACAGTTTGGACGCTGTGACCAGTGCATCTTTTAGTGTCGAGGCAAACTCCATAAACGATCCAGATGACCCAATTAATGTCCACATCAAGAAGATTCTTAACTTTAAAATGTGGCTTTTGCTATTATTGAGTATGTCCTTTTAACTCTGTTAAAGGTGGGGTAGGTAATTTTGGAGAAACCAGCTCGAGTGCGCTAGAATTTGAAAATACACAACCGGAGAAAATCTGCCACTTCCTTACAGAGCCCCCGCCTCCAACACACACGAACGCGCACATGACCAATGAGGGCACGAGATAAGTTTGTGCACAGATGGAAGGCTGACAGGCAGGTAGGCCATCCAGTTATTTTTAGCCGGGCCGGCTAAAATGATTGGTCGTGCTTTTTACAGTACTACGGCTTCCACAGATGACATTTTTTTTATGGATTTTTTGTCAAAGCACTTAAGATATTCATTGCTATCGGGATGTTAAGAGCATTCCATGGAATATAACAAAAAGTGTATCTCGAGCCGGTTTCTCAAACTTACCTACCCCACCTTTAAGAGGAGAATATGTAATGGTATTAGTACCTTGGGATCACCAGTATGACATTATAATTAACAACCTTTTTCCCTCTTTTCAGCGATGTTTCCCTCTGCTGATAAACTGTTGAAGGCCCTGAAAATTGAAATCATGCCAAGCCTCAGCGTGAAATATTTCTATAACATTATGAAGAGATTTAAAGATGAGCATCAAGCAGAGGAATCTGTAAGCATTTCATCTGTTCTAAGTGAAACAAGTGTTAAAAAGATTGCAATGACATTTTTGAAAAATAAGCTTTCCTGTATAGAGTTAGACAAGAAGATTAATAGCAATGTTGTATATTGATGTGGATGTTGTGCTGATCTAGAGTCGAGGGGACTTCCTGCATGTGATGCTTCAGAATGAGATACAAGAAACGGACATAAAGAGTGAAGAAGATCAGCCAAGTAAAGGTATGATTGCAAACACAGTAATAATTCACGAAAGTCGAGTTAACAATCAAGAATGAAGTCATTCCTTTCAGGACAGGCGCATGACAATCTATTTACATTACAGTTCTGTATACAAACAACAGACACAAAAAAACACAGCTAATAGGCACAGACATTTCCAGTCCACTTAAATAGGACATATTATCCTCCTGTTCAGGTTCATATTTGTATTTTGTGCCTCTACTATGTGTTGGAGCTTACCAATAGAAGCATGACTGTTACAAAGTGTGTCTATGTCACGGACGTAAACAAAGGAGCACTCACCAATTTACACACATTCATACTGAGGCAGAGGAGGCACCTGCTTAGTATTCTTACTAACAAATGTGTTTACTAACGTTCACACACATTCAACCTGTTGACTGCAAGGACTTTTACCCCCCTGAGCCACGGCAACCCAATGTCAATAACCTCCTCCACTTGTGAAAGTATTTTTCAACCTGGATGTTTTGCTTCGTTTTGTTGTAGGTTTGACTGAGCACGAGATGCTTTCCCAGGCCTTCATTTTTCATCTTTGCAGGCTCCGATACCACCAGTATCACCATCACTAACATCCTTTACAATCTGGCCACCAACCCGGATGCATTGCAGACCCTGCAGGAAGAAATCGATGCCAGCATACCAAGAGATGTACGAAAATGTGATTCTCTGCCATATTTGATCAACTTTTCAAAATGGTATATTGTTCTAATCCTCATCTGTATTTTCGTGTGCGATGCTTCCTTTACCTCCCACCCATAGGCTCCCATTTCATACGATGATGTGATCGGTCTTCAGTACCTGGATCAGGTCATTTGTGAGTCGATGCGTTTTGCTTCCACTGCACCTCGAATTGAGAGGAGTTGCAAGAAAACGTCCCAGTTCCACGGCATCACCATCCCTGAAGGAACTATCGTGGCCATCCCTGTGACGATATTACACATGGACCCCGCGCTTCTGGAGATCACCTGAGCTTTTCAGACCGGAAAGGTAAAAGAAGACAGCGTAACAGCTGTCATGAAATTGTAGAGGGTTAAAATGTTTCCATTTTACTTGCTTATACTGATCACTTAATAAACAGACAAGTCAATAAAACTATACCATTTATAAAAATTAAAGAAATGTTTTAAAAAACAAAGGCACCAATAGGAATAGAAACACATTTTATGTAACCTAGATAAAAGGTACAGTGTAAAAGAGATGTGTACTGACTTAAAAAAATGTGTGTGTGTGGTGTGTGTGTGTGTGTGGTGTGTGTGTGGTGTGCAGGTTCAATAAAGACAGCGGGGGAGGAGGTGAAACCCGGTACGCTTACATGCCGTTTGGGCTCGGTCCTCGCAACTGCGTTGGGATGCGGCTACGGCCGTCCTCACCATGAAGATGGTTCTTGTCCGTCTCCTGCAGGATACTCTGTGGAGACATGCAAAGACACCGTGGTAAGAGTAACACACATATTTCATGCAAAGCACACAACACATTCATGTGGCATTCAGACTGTCATGTCCTTGATTTAAAATGGTTTTTCTTCCTTTAGATTCCTTTGGATTCAGCTGGACAGAAACAGCCAATAAAACTACAATTTGTTCCCAGGAAACAATAGCCCAAACGGGAGAATCTCTGAATATAACTCGCTTTATATCAATATGTAATGTAATTAAAGGGGGAGAAGAGGAGAAAGTATTGCCTTTTTAGGCTCAGGGGATGTACAATAAATTGGTCTATATTGTTCATCTATTTTGCATTAGATTTGCTTTGCTGCCATTATACATTTTGAAAAGTCTGTCGTCCTAACTTTGCGAAAACATGCTAAAGTGATTGATGATTAAGAGTTGCGGGATTATTTACTCAATATATCATCATGTGTATATTAACAACAAGATCAGTATTGCAATTCGTAAATATCAAGTTGTGGTGATTATGGGTATCATGAGTGCCCCTAATCTAAAACAATACAACCAGTAATACACTGATGTCAGTTGCTCTATCTTGTATTGGTATTTGTCTCCCTCTAGTGGCTTGCTCATCTTCACAACGCTTACACCACTTCCTATGAATTATATTTTACTATGTGAACGAGTGAACAATCTTTTTTGTGTTTTGTTTGAAACATTTAGCCTACCACTGCCCACCTCTGATTACAAACACTGGGATGTTAAAAGCAAATACGTTTGTTTAAATGTTCTCTTTCATACTGACATTTTAATGGGTGGGCAATTTAGAGGCTAAAATCTAGCTAAACGTGTTGCAGTCGTAAAACAGAGTACTTAAAATAAAGTACTCACACTGGGAGAAAATACAAATTCTAATGGTCAATCCAGCCACTGTGTCGACCTATGGCATTTATTTTCTCTACATGAAGACATTGACCACCTTTTGACCAGCACATAGCCTAACCTTTTAATGAACATTTTTACACTTACACGTTGTACTAATTGAATATACATATTTTGTATATTCGTAAACTTTAGGAAGTGATAGCAACTTACGTTTACCTTTGAAAATAGCTAGGCTAGCTATGCCTCCCACTTTTAGTTGATATGCTAATGTAGGCTAGTTGTAATGCTAATGTATGCTAGTTTTTATGCTAGCAGTCGTCTGACCCTAGAACTTCGTAAATTGACTCTTGACTCAGAAAGATTGCGAATTAGCCTATTTCCCAAAATGTAAAAATATTATTTTTGATCAAAAGCACTTAAACTACATTAAAAAATAGTATCTAGCCATAAAGATTTATTCTGTTTAATTTTCGTTGTGAGAAACCTGTAGCTAAATCACCTGCAACCACTAAAACATATTTCCTGTGCAGCTGCAACTGAACTGTATGTAGAGTAACATAACCAACCAATAAACTAATTTACCAAAATAGCCTCGACACAGAGTAGCAGTCACATATAGTATAGTTTTCTTTAATAACTTTACAACAGGGTACAAATTGGGTCCACTCATCTGAAGGCTTTGTGAAAGTTTACTGTGAAACAGCAAAAGTCAAGTTTTTCTGGGGTATGAATAACTGAGGTTTCCCAACCTACATTCATGGCTCACAAATGTATAATGAATAGCAAAAGCCACACAAATAACCATTTGATAACACGATTGCTATAATTAAATAACCAAAGTAGCTCTGGAGGTTTAATGATGACAATTCGATGGCTGTTATCAAAGAAGAGCTGTGAATTGATATCTATCTTTGGCCTCAGTTATGGTGATTTGTGTAACTTTAACTGTTGAAATATTAACAAAGTCATCATTTTCAACCTCAGCATTTGGCAGCTGGTGGATAGTTGGTGTATGGAGACATGTCTTTTTATTTGTCAACATACAGAAATAATCTGAAACTGTACAGTTAACAGCCAGCAGAGGGCACCGACATGGGCAGAGTGTGTCTGTGTTTAATTCAAATTTACTAAAACGTAAACAATTAAAATGGAGTTCATAATACACCAAGTTAAATCCTCCAAATCATAAATATGCTGGTGTTATAACAAATATCACTGATTTTGCTTTCTATAAAGTGTAGAAAATTATCTTTTAACCAGTAGTTAAAATCTGCTGAATAATCTGACAATATACTCAATCCAGATTACAGACAAACAAATTCACTTGATTAAAAATATATCAAATGTTTTGAGGATGTGGCAATATCTTTGAAACAAAACCTCTGAAATACTGCTACGTTTGTAAAGAATCAAGTGTGTGTGTGCGTGTGTGTTTGATGAAGGGAAATTGGCCCAGTTGGCAGCTTGTTGATACTAACCATTTATAATACAAGTGTGCCCACACACTCACACATTCATGCACATACAGGAACACAGCGAGCAGCACAGGCTCACATCCAGACATCCAGGTTGTAAACAAAAGCTCTTTTATCAAAGAGAGTATAAAAATGCACTGCCACAGTGCGATCTGAAAAGCTCTATGGATGTGACTACTGCATTAGAAAAAGCAATCAACAATGCAAACAAAATGTGGGATAAAAAAATGTAAGTTTTTATATTACAAAGCCTTTTGGAGTCCTGAGTTTATCAAAACATAAACAAAAAAGGCCAGAGTCCATATGTCATAGAAATACTATTAAAGGATTTTTTAAACAACAAAAAATATATATATGACAGTTTTCCAGCTTGTAGTTTCATTCCTCACTAAAAAAGAAGGTGAAAACAGCGTCCACTGCTCTTGTTTGGGACGACACCCAAAATGCAGGATGTTTTGTTGTTACATGTAAAATAGTTTTCAAGTGATTGAGACGTTCAATGAATTGTCTGAGTAAATGATAGAATATGTTGATTTCCGTTTGTTTTTTCCACATATAAAATGAAAGTAAAAGTGCTTGAAATAAAACCTTTAATGTTTTTGTAATGTGCATCGCCCCTAACCAAACACCGATGTGAGAAAAATGTCAGGAGTGCAGGCTGATGGAGGGTCAGAAGGTTTCGTTTCCCATTTAAGACACACACTTCCTGAAATTCCTCCGCTTCATATCGTCATGTCGTCTTCACACATTTACGTACATTATGACATCGTGTCTCTAATGTAAACTTGAACCTTGAATCATTCCGGTAAAGACCAAACATTTTGCAACTTGAACAGATGAACACACTTGCACACTGGGAGCAGTCCAGTACAACCACAGTCTTCTACTGTTGGCCACTGAAACCCTTTTGGGTTGAGTACCTTGCTCAAAGGCACCTTGGCAGTTGCTACTCAGAAAACATTTTTTTTACTTCAACCCCAGAACTTTCTGTTTACAAGCGTTTTCTCTAGGTTCCTGCCTGCCCTGCAACTTAGTCTTAGAATGTATTTTATTTTTAACAATGTTTTATTGGTAAAGAAAGATGGTTAATTTTACATAACTATTAAAAAATGTATTTAAAATATCTGCTTTAATGGATTTTTCAAATCACGTCAGGTTATCCCTTGATAGGCAGGAAGGATTTTATGAGCTGCTACAGATTCCTGACAACTGCTGATACAGATTTGACACCAAAAAAAGGAACAAGAACAGGGATGTGTGAAGCCAAAAATACCGGGAAATGAACCCATGATTTAAGACACAGGTTGTGGATCAGTTTCTTTGTGTCTATGTTGTGTTTGACGAAAGTGAGACTGATTGTAGGTAAGTCTATCCAGCCTGCTGTGAGAGAAACATAAGAAAAGGTCGAGGTCCTGATTCACACACAGCATGTTGAGGCAAATTGTATAAACTCCACCTGCTGCTTTTAACATTTGAAGGACATCTTAACAAAAGCTGTCTGAAGTGTCAACATTTACCAGCCACAAAGTATACCAGCATTTAGCTAGAGGTATTTTAAAACTTTAAAAACAAATGTCTCTTTGTCTTCAGATAGCATCACGATTCGGTGTGACAAAATGAAAGAACTAGCACCAAGTGTTGAGACCAAAACCTCAGTGCTTTAATAAAAAAAAGAGATGGATTTGATATACAAAGATCCTAAATAGCACCATAGAAGTGTGTTTTTGAAAGGAACCTCATAGCCTGAATAGGTAAGTCCATACAGTACTTGATAAGTTAAAAAAGAGGAAATAAACTGATAAATCTATGATAATCATTATTTCTTTAACATGTCATTATATTACATCCCAGGTTCTTTTTGGATTGTGAAATTGGAAATATCAGCTAAGATTACTCAAAACAAATCAGGTTGTTAAAATGCAGTCCTGACCTACACTCCTTTTTCAGCATCCTCTGTCACTGGTTTCCATTTAAACAAGACAGGGATTAGCACCATCCACCAACTAGCGGCTGGTAGAATCTGAGTGTGGCTGGTAAATATTCAAACACTTTAATGGCTAAACAACCTGCCTTCTGCACTTCAAGTTGCCCGGTAAAAAAAAAGAAAGAGACCAGAGGGACACAGCCACGTCCTTCGGAGGGATGATCCTTCTTTTATCCGCAGCACCAGTTCCTCCTGCTGCCGCTCTGTATCATCGTCGAGATTCAGCTGATTTTCTCACCAAGGCCTTATTTCACTGCCTTGCTCGAGGGCTCATCAGGTATTCTGTCACCTGGAAGTCTCTGTTAAAGTCCAGTCTCCCAGCAGACCTTGCAGCTTTTTATCGGCGCGGCTGGTGGCGGGAGTGGCGAGGCAGCGAGGAGGGGCTGGAGGAGGAGGAAGGGGAGCAGGGAGACGGCTGGTGGCGGGAGTGGCGAGGCAGCGAGGAGGGGCTGGAGGAGGAGGAAGGGGAGCAGGGAGACATGGAGGCCAGGGAGGCGGAGGCGGCGGCGTCCTCGGCCTCCTCCAGCTCGCCACCCCCCCCCTCCGTGCAGCTCCTGGCTGACGCTGGACTGCAGCGCGGCCGGGGTCAGCCACTCTTTGGGCAGGCAGCTCTGCAGGAAGGGCACGCAGGAGCTGAAGTAGGCCAGCCGGTTCACCCAGCGAGGGACCTCCCTGCCACATAGGATCTGAAGGGAGGGAGGACAGAGACAAAGGTTGTTGTTGTTTAGCGATTTAATTTAATTTATAATTTTTTTAAAGTCACCTATTGTGCCAAATCCACTTTTTTAATGTTGTGGTATCTTACCTTGTGTTATTATTACATGTTATTGCATTTGTCCAGCAGGGGGGCAAATTCACTCTTGGTATTAAAAGAGCCTGTTGTACATGTTCCCACGAGGAAGTCCCGGAAGCATGTTACCAAAGTAAAACCAGTTAAATCTACTCTTATGTTGTGGACATACAATTATTGATCACAAGATACAACATATTATTGCGACGAGGATTAAGAGGATTAAGACAAGGATCAATACGGGATCAAAGAGGACATGCCGAACGGACTGGTTAGCACCTTACATGCAGGTTTGGGTCGTTAGCGGCAGCTAGCTCAAATTATTAAGTCTGCGGGTGGAGGAGAGGATTCATTGACACACAATGGCAATGATTGGCACGCTGGCACCTTTTGATGCAAAAAATCAGAAGTGGGAAGAATACTGTGAGTATTGGAACAGTTTTTTGAGGCTAATGAAATTGAAAATGGAGACAGACAAAGAGCCATATTAATAAGTGTTGTGGGATCATCAACATACAGCCTTATGAAAAACCTCCTCAGTCCGGATAAGCCCAAGGATAAGACTTACACACAACTTGTGGAGCTGCTAAAAAATCACTTTGACCCAAAGCCTAGTGAAATTGTGCAAAGGTACAAGTTTGACTCCCGCAACCGTGAGCCAAATGAGTCAGTAATGGAATACGTGGCTGAGCTGCGTCGGTTAGCGCAGGATTGCAACTATGGTAACACTTTGCAGCAGAGGTTGAGAGACAGGATCGTCTGTGGAATAAATGAAGATCGGATTCAGAGACGACTCTTATCAGAAGCGGATTTAACATTTGAAAAAGCATTGTCAATTGCTGTGGCGTCAGAGACTGCAAATAAAAATGCACAGGAGATACAAAGCCAAGGGGCCACAGCTAAATGCTTCAAAATGGATAAAAAGCCACAGGAGGCTTATGCACACAGAGAACCTACCAAAGAGTGTTACAGATGCAAGGGAACCCAGCATGAAGCAGCAGACTGTAAGTTTAAACAAGAGAAATGTCATGCATGTGGTAAAATAGGACACATTGCCAGAGCTTGTCGTAGTAGATCTACACAGAAGGGAAACAGCAACAAAAATGCAGACCCAAAGAGAGAAAGGAGGCAAACCACATATCACCGTTCTCATAAAGTACAAGAGCAACGGAGCCAAAGTGATAGCTCAGAAGAAGATACATTCTTACTGAATAAGATGAGGTTCAGATTGGGACGCATGAGTGAAGTGCACCTGAGACGAGTAGACCCATACATGGTTGAAGTGAAGCTGGATAGTAAGTTTGTTAACTTTGAGATAGACACTGGCTGTAGTCTCACAATAATGAATGAACAGACATTTCAAAGACTATGGAAAGACACAAAAAGTCCATGTTTGAGACCAACCAAAATCCACATCGAGTCTTATACAGGTGACCCTGTTAATGTGGTCGGAGCTGCCCTTGTTAAAGTGAAATACAAACGTCAAAGCGGTACTTGCCCCTCATTGTGGTTAAAGGGGACGGCCCCAGCCTGCTGGGAAGAGGCTGGCTGGAGGAAATACATCTGAGTTGGAAAGAAATCAAGCTCAGACACAAATCCGAGTCCTGAAACACCTGAAGACAGAGGACAAATCGCTGCAGCAAGTACTGAGCAAACATGAAAATGTCTTCAAAGAGGAGCTTGGCACACTGAAAGGTATGAAAGCTACCATCCATGTAAAGGCTGATGCAGTCCCTCGTTTCTTCCGTCCGAGGTCTGTCCCGTACGCCATGCGCACCAAAGTAGATGAAGAAATAGACAGATTGTTGAAAGAAGGAGTAATCTCACCTGTTAAACATGCAGAATGGGCAGCACCAGTGGTTCCAATACTGAAGCCTGTTGGGACAGTAAGGCTATGTGGAGACTACAAGCTCACTGTAAATACAGTTTCCTCACTTGAACAATACCCCATACCCCGAATGGAAGACCTGTTTGCAGCACTGACAGGAGGAAAACGGTTCACAAAGTTGGACATGAGTCATGCATACCAGCAAATACTCATGGATGATGAATCAAAGAAATACTTAACAGTGAATACGCACAGAGGCTTATTCACATACAACAGACTGCCTTTTGGAGTAGCATCAGCCCCAGCTATATTTCAGAGGACAATGGAAGGTCTCCTGCGAGGCATTCCTTTTGTGGCAGTGTATTTAGATGACATCCTGGTGAGCGGTGTGGATGAGGAAGACCATCTGCAGAACCTCGAGACAGTGTTGGCAAAGCTGGAGGAGGCAGGATTGCGTCTGAGAAGGAGCAAGTGCACTTTCCTGGAAGAGGAAGTGGAATATCTGGGACATCGAGTGGACGCACAGGGACTTCACCCTGTGGAAAAGAAAGTCAAAGCCATCATGGAGACTCCCAACCCCACAAATGTTACTGAACTCAAGTCGTACTTAGGTTTGCTAAATTACTATAACAAATTTCTGCCAAACTTAGCTACACTATTGGCACCACTGCATGAGCTCCTGCGACAAGATGTGCGATGGACATGGCAAAAGAAACAGGAAGAGGCTTTTAAAAAATCAAAGGCCCTGTTAAACTCAGCAGAAGTGTTGGTGCATTACTCTGCTGACCGAGAGTTAATTATGTCATGTGATGCGTCACCTTACGGGGTGGGCGCTGTTTTATCACACGTAATGGACGATGGAACTGAACGTCCTTTGGGGTTCATGTCGCGTACTCTAGCGCCTGCTGAAAAGAATTACTCACAGCTAGACAAAGAAGGCTTAGCAGTTATATTTGGAATCAAGAAATTCCACAAGTACTTGTATGGTCGAACTTTCACCATCTATACAGATCACAAGCCACTGATCTCTCTCTTCAACGAAAAGAAACCCATTCCACAGATGGGTTCCCCGAGAGTTCAGAGATGGGCAGTGCACCTGAGTGCCTATGAGTATCACATTGTGTACAAACCAGGAAAGAACAACGCTAATGCGGACGCATTAAGCAGACTGCCGCTGTCGGAAGATGTGCGAGAGAGTGAGACCGCAGAACAAGTGCTCATGATTGATCTTCTGGATGACACACTCGTGGACACAGCCAAAATAAAACACTGGACAGCTAAGGATGTAATATTGTCTCAAGTTCATGGTTATGTCCTGTCGGGATGGCCTTCAGTGACTGAGGCTCCTCTCAAGCCGTATCATCAGAGGAGAGAAGAACTGAGTGTGAGGGATGGCTGCGTGCTCTGGGGAGCCAGAGTCATCGTACCAAACAAAGGCAGGGAAAGATATTGAAAGTACTGCACCAAACACATTCCGGCATGTCAAAGATGAAAGGTCTGGCTAGATCTTATGTATGGTGGCCGGGGATGGACCAGGATGTAGAAAAGGAAGTGCAGTCTTGTGAGGAGTGCCAAAAGCACCACAAGTCACCACCATCAGCACCATTACATCCCTGGGAGTGGCCGGAGTCTCCCTGGACGAGAATTCATGTGGACTATGCAGGCCCTTTCCTGGGAGAGATGTTTCTACTGATAGTGGATGCTCACTCAAAATGGATGGATATTTATCCAGTGAAGTCAGCTACATCACAGGTGACCATTGAAAAGCTGCGTCAGAGTTTCAGTGTTTTTGGACTGCCAAAAATGTTGGTGTCAGACAACGGAACCTGTTTTACAAGTGCTGAATTTGAGACTTTCATGAAACAAAATGGCATCCGCCATGTGAGGTCAGCACCGTTTCACCCGTCTTCTAATGGGCTGGCAGAGAGGGCGGTCCAGACCTTCAAAGGGGGGATGAAAAAGATGAAAGGTGAAACATTGCAAACTAGACTGTCAAGGTTTCTGTTCAGTTACCGCATCACACCTCACGCGACCACAGGCCTGTCGCCTGCAGAGTTGATGATGTCAAGGAGACTCAGATCTGCATTAGACCTGCTCCTGCCAGATGTGAAAACAAGAGTGCAGCAAAAACAACTAAAACAGAAACAGTCCCATGACACAAACAGGAAACTGAGAAGTTTCTCACCTGGGGATAAAGTGTTCATCAGAAACTACTCTTATGGACCTAAATGGATCGCTGCGGTCATCGAGAGCTCATCAGGTCCAGTGTCATATACAGTGATCATTGGAAGTGGTCAAGTCGTGAAGCGGCATGTGGATCAAGTAAGAGCCAGATTAACAGACACCGTGCCCTTAGAGCCGGTGCTGGACTCCAACAGAGACACTGTGGTTCCAGTGACAATCGAGCAAGAAGGACCTCCTGCAAGTGAGCCAGTGGTTCTGTGTACTCCGGTCCCGCCGGACTTGCCTGCTACACCCGTGGTGAGACGATCAGAGCGCGAGAGACAGCCACCTGTATACCTGAAAGACTTTGTTAAATAGATCAAGAGATGTTCCATTAATAGAGCAGCATAGTTCTCTGATCTCACTTTAAGGAAAGGTTTAGAATGTTAATCTTTGAAAGTGAAATGGTTCATGCCAGTACCTCGAAATGTTGTGTAACGGGAGTATGTTATACTCCCACCTTCGGGAAGTATTGTTAGCTTAAAGGGGGGGAAATGTGGTATCTTATCTTGTGTTATTATTACATGTTATTGCATTTGTCCAGCAGGGGGCAAACTCACTCTTGGTATTAAAAGAGCCTGTTGTACATGTTCCCACGAGGAAGTCCCGGAAGCATGTTACCAAAGTAAAACCAGTTAAATCTACTCTATGTTGTGGACATACAATTATTGATCACAAGATACAACAAATGTATTTCCCCCTCTGTGTAAAAAGATTCTGAAAGTTTCAGGAACAAAGATTCTCTCTCTTTTTGTCCTGATCCATTATATAAAAACCTGTCTGAAAATGAGCTGATCAGATTTTGGCCAGTTATGATGTCATAACGATGTTTTGGCTTGTGTAACCATTAGCCAATCAGCAACCAATGTAACCCCCCCCCCCCCCCCACCTTATCACCTGAATCTCCTCCTAGAGCACCATTAGCCGCGTTCACACCGGAGTACTTTCACCGTACTTTTCGCGTTTTAGTTCCGTGAGTACCCCTTATGTCGCGTTCACACCAAAAATCGTACTTAATCTCGGGTACTTTTACCCCCATTTTTAGAACCGGCTGAGAGAGCGTACTTTCCTGAGGGTACAAAGTGCCCCAAAAGTGCCCCAGTGCTGATTGGCTGGGCGAATTGCAAACCACGCCCGTACAACTGTGAAAAATGTTGTGTGGAGACGCCATTGTTTTCCCTCGCTACAAAATCCCGACGGAGCGTTGGGTTTGTTTTTGAAAGCAGTTATGGCAAGCATCAAGAAATGATGAGGAGGTGTCGGCGCTTCTGGAGATCTACGCCGGGGACGTGACCCAGGGAATGCTACTGAAGCCAGTTCAGTAGCTTTCACTCGACCTGGGAATGAGCACAGCCCCACGGCACACACCGGCTCTAAAAATAAAGAAACTCGGGCAGGACTACAAACGGCGGATTCAGTGGCCAACGATGACGACCACGACGAAGGTAAAATCAACTACATGCACTGGGGTTTTAATCTGCACAATAATGGTCTCAGATGTACTTTTATTTGCTCAGTAGATCAAGCTAGCCATGCTAGGCGGAATAGGCTAACACCGGCCCCGAGCTAGCTACATCTAGCTAGCTAGATATTCTCGGCTGTATGAAAACGTTTTGACTTGTGAATAACTGTGTAGTGTTTCTGTAATTTGCTTCACTAACTCATGGCACTAATCGTCTGTTTCAGGCGAGGATGGACAACTCTCGGGATTGGAAACAAGCGAGCTTTGCATTCTAGATCACAGCGCTAGCTCGCCCCCCTTACCAGCAACCAAACGCAAAGGTACACACACTGTAACTTTGTCTTGAAAGAACGTTACGCATCGAACTGATGTTCACAATCATGTTTATTTCCTTCTTGGTACAATTATGAAACAGCGTGAAAACGTATTCGCCAAGACCGGCATTTACAAATGTCTCACACAAACATTGTAAACATCAGGGCTAGAAGTCACATGACTTCCGGTACGAAAACTTGCCTCAACAAATTAAACAAAATTCAAGCATACATGAAGCACAATCCTCCGTGTTTGAACCTCTTAAATCGCTGCATAGCCGATTTATGTGGACTGGATTATCCCAGAGAGGCTAAACATTCTTTATAACACAGTTTGAGATTTGTGAAACCTTAATTCTATTTGGGAAAATACAAAAAGGGAGATTTCAGTGCTTTTTCGCATCCTGGCCACATTAGACCAGGTCCTGATCTAAAACCACTATACCTAGACTCATCAAATCTGGACTGGATTATCCCAGAGAGGCTAAACATTCTTTATAACACAGTTTCAGATTTGTGAAACCTTAATTCTATTTGTGAAAATACCAAAAAAACATTCCTAGTATGTTGTAAAACTACATGGCGACTAAACAGATCTTGTATCTTGCTTATTTTCCCCTCTTAGGAAAGCGGACACAGGATGCAAATTTCTTTGACACCGCCCAGGCGTTGGAGGACCGGCGTGCCGTGGTGAAAGAGTCGATGCACGGAGATCAGATGGTGCTGTTCACCAAGGCCCAGGAAACGGAGGACAAGATGCTCACCAGTTCATTTTATATTATTGTTATTACTGTTATTATATAGTCTTGATACAACTGACACTTTATTTTATATTGATAATGTTAATTTACATGTACAACTTCTATTTTATTTACATTAAAAATGTGAACTTCTATTTACTGTTAAACAGATCCTGTATCTTGCTTATTTCTCCTGACACTTTATCTTTAGTGACCGTAGCATCCTATACATCACATGTAAGTGATTATTCTGATACCATCATGTTTCATCGGTTATAAACTGGCAAAGCTTTATTTGTCATTTATTTATCATCAATGTTGCAACCTTGTGGAGGAATGGCAGGGGCACATACACAAATATGATAATTTATATCATTTTAAATATTATTTGACCTAAACTAAATTTTTATGATTGTCCTCTGAGGAGGACATGGGGATTTGCAAACCTTTAATTCCCCCCCCCCCCCATTTTACACAACACAAAATGGAGTCCACTATGGGCCGAAACTAACATTTATGTTTCCATAGGTTTATGGCAGACGGATGCAGTGGGTCTCAGGAAGATAATATAATACTAATAACGGTGGGTTTGTGCTGAGCCTATTTACTGTGCTACCAACACACTGGCACAGTTTATTGTTATTATATTGCCACACTGTACACTATTGTAATGTTGCCTGTCTTGACTGGAAAATAAAAGAGAAACATTGTCAAAATGTTTACAATTTACACGCTGTTCAGATGGCTCATAAAGCTGGGTCGCCGGTAAGGCAGTCCATTCGTCCTGTACTCATTACTTTCACAAAGGTTATGTAATATGCAACATGCTGCCACCTGGATTGTGATCTTGTAGTCGTTTCTTTTCATCAAGCACCGCCACCTGCCCTTCAGTCTGCCAAAAAGGTTCTCCACCACCACTCGTGCTCGGCTTGTTTTGTTATTGTACGCATTGCTCAGGCTGCATTAACTCAGTTACAAAGCTGTATAACATGAGCCACAAACAGCACAAACTTCAGTCGACTCCATCTCCATCATGTCTGAGGTCGGAAGGTAAACAACTGACGCCTAATGTACAGCGAGGGTGGGCGTCGCAGTATACGCGGGAAGTTTTTCTTCTTCTTCTTCTCTTGTTTTGTAGCGGATTGCAAACAACTTTAAGGTGCATACGCCACCTACTGTACTCGCCGTGAAGTGGTTTGTGGCCTGCCAGTAAAGCCAAAGCAGAAGAAGAAGAAGTGACGTCAGCGGCTCATTTGCGGAATCTTCCTCAGGGAAAAGTACTCCCGTGTGTGAACGCGATCTGTACTAAGTGCCCTGGGGTTAAAAGCGCCGGGGCTCTTAGTGCCGGAACTAAGTACAGGAAAGTACTTGGTGTGAACGCGGCTATTGTGTTCTTTTTAAACCAAATGTCTCTTATGCGGCTTTCACACCAGCGCTTTTCCCTTTCTAGCTCCTAGCAGCTTTTCTGGTTCAGCTCCGGTTTCCCTTTCAGCTCCCGCTCTGTTCACACCGCCCAGCTGCCCGCTGCTCGTCATGACGTCACCGTTTACATCGCTGATTTTCTCCCCAAGGAGCTCACAACAAAACGGGGGGGGGAGGGACTGGTCGGGTCGATGATCGTGTTGCTTTTAATCATACGAAGCCAGATTTAAAATTAAATAACGACTTCTCCAACCTTATACTTTTCTCCAGAGTGCCGTGTTTCATTGTTTATTAATGTGTTCAAGCGGCATTTAACCGAACCGCTGCAGTGCTGGCTGCTCTTCCACGGGAGTTTATTCTCCGTTAGCTCCGGGTTAGCTCACACGGCTCTAAAGTATTCACTTGACTGTCACACAAGCAGCTGATACTATCCCCAGTTCCCCTTAAGTGAATGTGTGTCAGTCTCTGAATTGACGCTGTTTGGCATCACAACGCTGTTATGAAAGTTTCCCATGGTAAACATGGGTGATGTTAGCATAGCAACCGAAGCTAAACTGACTACTTGCTAAGCCGTTTCTACAGGCACTTTTTACCGACGTATTTTCATTATGATTCTACTTGTGATAGTCGGACATGACAACCTGAGCCCATGTATTGATTCCATCCGATAGCTGCTATAATAACAAACAAAACGTCTGCCTGCTCTCCACAATGATAAACAGCGAACGGATGGTCAAAGTAAGGTACACATTTCCTGCACGCCTCGACGTAAGAGAGACGTGTAAGCGAC
>NW_022987828.1:14577423-14629634 GCF_902827165.1 Trematomus bernacchii
TTTCATCTCTGGGTTTACACACACAGGTGTTTGTAAACATTCACCACTACCTCTCTACCTCTCTACCTCTCTCCCTCTCTCTCTCTCTCTCTCTCTCTCTCTCTCTCTCTCTCTCGTTTTTGAACAGGTGACAACATTGTCAGATATACTCCTCAATGCATTCTTATGGGACTCAGTGATGCAGTTGGTTGTCTTTGATCTCTGGACACACACACAGGTGTTATGATTGGGTGTTATGAGTAGGTGCTCAGGAACAGAAACAACACTGACAGACTGGACTTTAACAGACTGTCATGTTATTTTCTGTCCGATGGAGACTTCATACTACTTACATCTGATATTTAACTCCTTCAGCCTAATTTCAGCTGCAGAAAACCATTCAACTATTAACTTATTCAGCTATTTCAGGACATTGCGGCTATCAATGTTGTTGTTTTATACCTTTTTTTAAACCTTTTCTTTTAAATATTAAGCTTCTTCACTATTTTTCATACTCTGCAATGCATTTGAGCTTGTAACAATTTTGATTCAAATCATTTCACTTTTTCTGCATTTCTCTGCTAAGTTCAGCAACACACTGCACTTGGTCTCTGTAGTTAAAGCAGCTACCATTCAGCTAATAACATATTCAGCTTTTTTCTGCATTTTCAGCTAAATTCAGCCACAAATGTTCACACGTTTACAGCATTCGCACGCATTTTCTGCAGGAAATGCATTTTCTAGTATTATTATTATTTCAGCCAATACTTTGGCACTCCATAACTTCAGCTTATTTTCAGCTACAGAAGAAACCATTCAAATATTAAACTATTCAGCCTGTTCAGGAATCGATGGGAAACCTTCAACTTTTTAAAAATATTTTATACTTTTTGAAATATTCAGCTTTTTTAAACTCTTTTTTTTTAACATTGAAGTCAATGGGAGATGCCTTCAAATCCTCTTTTCCTACACTTTGCGCCAAATGCTACTCCTTCCACAGAATTTCAGCTAGACACTTCATTCCAACTTTCAAATGATCACAAGACCTTCAGCTATTCAAAATTGATTTTTATTTTTGATATCTTTTACACTTTTTGAGATAATTAACTTTGTTTGGAGCTTGGTAGAGAGGCCTTTTTCAGATTTTAACATTAGTGTGGATGGAGCAGCTCGTTAAGTCTAGAGTGCTTTGATCTCAAAACAGAGTGCAGCAGTGCTCCCCCAAAAATGTTTTTAAACTTGCCATAATTCCCAAACCCTACACTCCTCAGACATATTTTTTCATGAAAACGTAGGAAAACCTCTCCTAGGTTGGAAAATGAAAAAAATTAAGAAGAAATATTAAACAAAATGCCTCTTGAGGGCTATGAAGAGACAAAAAGTCCACCTAGCTCCCAATTGATTCCCATGTTAAATCTTTCCGGAACTTTCTTCAGAACAGAGAGAAGTACACTTTAGACAAACTGCTCCCATCTCCACATTTTACACACAAAACCAAAACAACAACATATATCAGTTCATTGGGGTTCCCTGATGCTCACGGTCTGGTAATTTGTTGATAGGAGCCATAGTTTTTTAACAGGTGGCAAAATTGTCAGATATAATCCTCAATGCATTCTTAATGGGACTCAGTGCTGCAGTTGGGAAATCGTCATAAGTCGTCACCATGGTAACCTTTCATCTCTGGGTTTACACACACAGGTGTTTGTAAACATTCATTCACTACTACTTACATTTAATATCTTTATTTAACTCCTTGAGCCTAATTTCAGCTGCAGGAACCATTCAAATATCAAACTATTCAGCCTTTTCAGCACATGATGGGACACTTTCAACTTTTTCAAAATATGTTATACTTTTTAAAACATTCAGCTTTTTAAAGTCTTTTTTTAACATGGAAGTCATTGCAATGCATTTGAGCTGTAACATCTCTCTCTCTCTCTCTCTCTCTCTCTCTCTCTCTCTCTCTCTCTCTCTCTCTCGCTCTCTCTCTCTCTCTCTCTCTCTCTCTCTCTCTCTCTCTCACAGACAGACACACACTCTCTCTCTCTCTCTCACACACTCACACTCACACTCACACTCACACTCTCTCTCTCTCTCTCAGACAGACAGACACACTCTCTCTCTCTCTCTCACTCTCACACACACACACACACACACACACACACACACACACTCTCCCTCTCTCTCACAGACACATCAAGAGAAGAGAGGGCGATCAAGAGAAGTGAGAGAGGGTGATAGAAGAGTGATAGGGTGATCAAGAGAAGAGAGAGGGCGATCAAGAGGAGAGAGAGAGGGCGATCAAGAGAAGAGAGAGAGAGGGCGATCAAGAGGAGAGAGAGAGGGCGATCAAGAGGAGAGAGAGAGGGCGATTAAGAGGAGAGAGCGATCAAGAGAAGAGAGAGAGAGGGCGATCAAGAGGAGAGAGAGAGGGCGATCAAGAAGAGAGAGAGAGAGGGCGATCAAGAGGAGAGAGAGTGGGCGATCAAGAGGAGAGAGAGAGGGCGATTAAGAGAAGACAGAGAGGGCGATCAAGAGGAGAGAGAGTGGGCGATCAAGAGGAGAGAGAGAGGGCGATCAAGAGGAGAGAGAGAGGGTGATCAAGAGGAGAGAGAGAGGGCGATCAAGAAAAGAGAGAGAGAGGGCGATCAAGAGGAGAGAGAGAGGGCGATCAAGAGAAGAGAGAGAGAGGGCGATCAAGAGGAGAGAGAGAGGGCGAGCAAGAGAAGAGAGAGAGGGCGATCAAGAGAAGAGAGAGAGGGCGATCAAGAGGAGAGAGAGAGGGCGATCAAGAGGATAGAGAGAGGGCGATAAAGAGAAGAGAGAGGGCGATAGAAGATTGAGAGGGTGATCAAGAGAAGAGAGAGAGTAATGTAACCTCCTAATGTAATGTATTACTCCTATGAAAATGTTCAAAAAGTGCTCAAACTTCACATGTGTGCTAACAGTCCAGCCGTGAAGACATCTACTGCACAGTTTTGAGATTTCTTCAAATGCCGTTGCCATGGCAACACAATGCTCACCATGAAACACGGTTTTCTCATAACTTCAGTGAAAATGATCGAAATGGCCCAAAACTTCACAGGTTTGGTAACGATGCAGCCATCAACACATCTAAGCGTATTATGGGGTGTCATCAAATGCCGTTGCCATGGCGACAGATAATTCACCATCAAGTTAGTTCAAAAGTCTGCAGTTCAAATATTCCGCTGCTTTCCCAAGCCTTTTTACTTTCTTTTCTCATCTTAATGCAAATTCATTCACTACTACTTACATCTGATATTTAACTCCTTCAGCCTATTTTCAGCTGCAGAAACCATTCAACTATTACATTATTCAGATATTTCATTACATCAAGGCTATACATGTTTTTTTAAACCTTTTCTTTTAAATATTAAGCTTTTTCTGCATTTTTGTAGCTAAAAGCAGCTACCATTCAGCTAATAACATATTCAGCTTTTTCAGCTAAATTCAGCCACAAATGTTCACAGTTTACAGCATTCGCACGCATTTTCTGCAGGAAATGCATTTTCTAGTTGTATTTTGTGCCTCTACTATGTGTTGGAGCTTACCAATAGAAGCATGACTGTTACAAAGTGTGTCTATGTCACGGACGTAAACAAAGGAGCACTCACCAATTTACACACATTCATACTGAGGCAGAGGAGGCACCTGCTTAGTATTCTTACTAACAAATGTGTTTACTAACGTTCACACACATTCAACCTGTTGACTGCAAGGACTTTTACCCCCCTGAGCCACGGCAACCCAATGTCAAAACCTCTCCACTTGTGAAAGTATTTTTCAACCTGGATGTTTTGCTTCGTTTTGTTGTAGGTTTGACTGAGCACGAGATGCTTTCCCAGGCCTTCATTTTCATCTTTGCAGGCTCCGATACCACCAGTGTCACCATCACTTACATCCTTTACAATCTGGCCACCAACCCGGATGCATTGCAGACCCTGCAGGAAGAAATCGATGCCAGCATACCAAGAGATGTACGAAAATGTGATTCTCTGCCATATTTGATCAACTTTTCAAAATGGTATATTGTTCTAATCCTCATCTGTATTTTCGTGTCCGATGCTTCCTTTACCTCCCACCCATAGGCTCCCATTTCATATGATGATGTGATCGGTCTTCAGTACCTGGATCAGGTCATTTGTGAGTCGATGCGTTTGCTTCCCACTGCACCTCGAATTGAGAGGAGTTGCAAGAAAACGTCCCAGTTCCACGGCATCACCATCCCTGAAGGAACTATCGTGGCCATCCCTGTGACGATATTACACATGGACCCGCGCTTCTGGAGATCACCTGAGCTTTTCAGACCGGAAAGGTAAAAGAAGACAGCGTAACAGCTGTCATGAAATTGTAGAGGTTAAAATGTTCCATTTTACTTGCTTATACTGATTCACTTAATAAACAGACAAGTCATAAAACTATACCATTTATAAAAATTAAAGAAATGTTTAAAAAAAAAAGGCACCAATAGGAATAGAAACACATTTTATGTAACCTAGATAAAAGGTACAGTGTAAAAGAGATGTGTACTGACTTAAAAAAAATTGTGTGTGTGTGTGTGTGTGTGTGCAGGTTCAATAAAGACAGCGGGGAGGAGGTGAACCCGTACGCTTACATGCCGTTTGGGCTCGGTCCTCGCAACTGCGTTGGGATGCGCTACGCCGTCCTCACCATGAAGATGGTTCTTGTACGTCTCCTGCAGGATTACTCTGTGGAGACATGCAAAGACACCGTGGTAAGAGTAACACACATATTCATGCAAAGCAACACACACATTCATGTGCATTCAGACTGTCATGTCCTTGATTTAAAATGGTTTTCTTCCTTTAGATTCCTTTGGAGTTCAACTGGATGTTCCAGCCAAAACAGCCAATAAAACTACAATTTGTTCCCAGGAAACAATAGCCCAAACGGGAGAATCTCTGAATATAACTCGCTTTATATCAATATGTAATGTAATTAAAGGGGGAAGAGGAGAAAGTATTGCCTTTTTAAGCTCAGGGGATGTACAATAAATTGGTCTATATTGTTTAATCTTATTTTGCATTAGATTTGCTTTTCTGCCATTATACATTTTGAAAAGTCTGTCGTCCTAACTTTGCAGAAACATGCTAAAGTGATTGATGATTTAAGAGTTGCTGGATTATTTACTCAATATATCATCATGTGTATATTAACAACAAGATCAGTATTGCAATTCGTAAATATCAAAGTTGTGGTGATTATGGGTATCATGAGTGCCCCTAATCTAAAACAATACAACCAGTAATACACTGATGTCAGTTGCTCTATCTTGTATTGGTATTTGTCTCCCTCTAGTGGCTTGCTCATCTTCACAACGCTTACACCACTTCCTATGAATTATATTTTACTATGTGAACGAGTGAACAATCTTTTTTGTGTTTTGTTTGAAACATTTAGCCTACCACTGCCCACCTCTGATTACAAACACTGGGATGTTAAAAGCAAATACGTTTGTTTAAATGTTCTCTTTCATACTGACATTTTAATGGGTGGGCAATTTAGAGGCTAAAATCTAGCTAAACGTGTTGCAGTCGTAAAACAGAGTACTTAAAATAAAGTACTCACACTGGGAGAAAATACAAATTCTAATGGTCAATCCAGCCACTGTGTCGACCTATGGCATTTATTTTCTCTACATGAAGACATTGACCACCTTTTGACCAGCACATAGCCTAACCTTTTAATGAACATTTTTACACTTACACGTTGTACTAATTGAATATACATATTTTGTATATTCGTAAACTTTAGGAAGTGATAGCAACTTACGTTTACCTTTGAAAATAGCTAGGCTAGCTATGCCTCCCACTTTTAGTTGATATGCTAATGTAGGCTAGTTGTAATGCTAATGTATGCTAGTTTTTATGCTAGCAGTCGTCTGACCCTAGAACTTCGTAAATTGACTCTTGACTCAGAAAGATTGCGAATTAGCCTATTTCCCAAAATGTAAAAATATTATTTTTGATCAAAAGCACTTAAACTACATTAAAAAATAGTATCTAGCCATAAAGATTTATTCTGTTTAATTTTCGTTGTGAGAAACCTGTAGCTAAATCACCTGCAACCACTAAAACATATTTCCTGTGCAGCTGCAACTAAACTGTATGTAGAGTAACATAACCAACCAATAAACTAATTTACCAAAATAGCCTCGACACAGAGTAGCAGTCACATATAGTATAGTTTTCTTTAATAACTTTACAACAGGGTACAAATTGGGTCCACTCATCTGAAGGCTTTGTGAAAGTTTACTGTGAAACAGCAAAAGTCAAGTTTTTCTGGGGTATGAATAACTGAGGTTTCCCAACCTACATTCATGGCTCACAAATGTATAATGAATAGCAAAAGCCACACAAATAACCATTTGATAACACGATTGCTATAATTAAATAACCAAAGTAGCTCTGGAGGTTTAATGATGACAATTCGATGGCTGTTATCAAAGAAGAGCTGTGAATTGATATCTATCTTTGGCCTCAGTTATGGTGATTTGTGTAACTTTAACTGTTGAAATATTAACATAAAGTCATCATTTTCAACCTCAGCATTTGGCAGCTGGTGGATAGTTGGTGTATGGAGACATGTCTTTTTATTTGTCAACATACAGAAATAATCTGAAACTGTACAGTTAACAGCCAGCAGAGGGCGCCGACATGGGCAGAGTGTGTCTGTGTTTAATTCAAATTTACTAAAACGTAAACAATTAAAATGGAGTTCATAATACACCAAGTTAAATCCTCCAAATCATAAATATGCTGGTGTTATAACAAATATCACTGATTTTGCTTTCTATAAAGTGTAGAAAATTATCTTTTAACCAGTAGTTAAAATCTGCTGAATAATCTGACAATATACTCAATCCAGATTACAGACAAACAAATTCACTTGATTAAAAATATATCAAATGTTTTGAGGATGTGGCAATATCTTTGAAACAAAACCTCTGAAATACTGCTACGTTTGTAAAGAATCAAGTGTGTGTGTGCGTGTGTGTTTGATGAAGGGAAATTGGCCCAGTTGGCAGCTTGTTGATACTAACCATTTATAATACAAGTGTGCCCACACACTCACACATTCATGCACATACAGGAACACAGCGAGCAGCACAGGCTCACATCCAGACATCCAGGTTGTAAACAAAAGCTCTTTTATCAAAGAGAGTATAAAAATGCACTGCCACAGTGCGATCTTGAAAAGCTCTATGGAGTGACTACTGCATTAGAAAAAGCAATCAACAATGCAAACAAAATGTGGGATAAAAAAAATGTAAGTTTTATATTACAAAGCCTTTTGGAGTCCTGAGTTTATCAAACATAAACAAAAAAGGCCAGAGTCCATATGTCATAGAAATACATTAAAGGATTTTTAAACAAACAAAAATATATATATGACAGTTTTCCAGCTTGTAGTTCATTCCTCACTAAAAAAGAAGGTGAAAACAGCGTCCATTGCTCTTGTTTGGGACGACACCCAAAATGCAGGATGTTTTGTTGTTACATGTAAAATAGTTTTCAAGTGATTGAGACGTTCAATGAATTGTCTGAGTAAATGATAGAATATGTTGATTTCCGTTTGTTTTTTCCACATATAAAATGAAAGTAAAAGTGCTTGAAATAAAACCTTTAATGTTTTTGTAATGTGCATCGCCCCTAACCAAACACCGATGTGAGAAAAATGTCAGGAGTGCAGGCTGATGGAGGGTCAGAAGGTTTCGTTTCCCATTTAAGACACACACTTCCTTAAATTCCTCCGCTTCATATCGTCATGTCGTCTTCACACATTTACGTACATTATGACATCGTGTCTCTAATGTAAACTTGAACCTTGAATCATTCCGGTAAAGACCAAACATTTTGCAACTTGAACAGATGAACACACTTGCACACTGGGAGCAGTCCAGTACAACCACAGTCTTCTACTGTTGGCCACTGAAACCCTTTTGGGTTGAGTACCTTGCTCAAAGGCACCTTGGCAGTTGCTACTCAGAAAACATTTTTTTTACTTCAACCCCAGAACTTTCTGTTTACAAGCGTTTTCTCTAGGTTCCTGCCTGCCCTGCAACTTAGTCTTAGAATGTATTTTATTTTTAACAATGTTTTATTGGTAAAGAAAGATGGTTAATTTTACATAACTATTAAAAAATGTATTTAAAATATCTGCTTTAATGGATTTTTCAAATCACGTCAGGTTATCCCTTGATAGGCAGGAAGGATTTTATGAGCTGCTACAGATTCCTGACAACTGCTGATACAGATTTGACACCAAAAAAAGGAACAAGAACAGGGATGTGTGAAGCCAAAAATACCGGGAAATGAACCCATGATTTAAGACACAGGTTGTGGATCAGTTTCTTTGTGTCTATGTTGTGTTTGACGAAAGTGAGACTGATTGTAGGTAAGTCTATCCAGCCTGCTGTGAGAGAAACATAAGAAAAGGTCGAGGTCCTGATTCACACACAGCATGTTGAGGCAAATTGTATAAACTCCACCTGCTGCTTTTAACATTTGAAGGACATCTTAACAAAAGCTGTCTGAAGTGTCAACATTTACCAGCCACAAAGTATACCAGCATTTAGCTAGAGGTATTTTAAAACTTTAAAAACAAATGTCTCTTTGTCTTCAGATAGCATCACGATTCGGTGTGACAAAATGAAAGAACTAGCACCAAGTGTTGAGACCAAAACCTCAGTGCTTTAATAAAAAAAAGAGATGGATTTGATATACAAAGATCCTAAATAGCACCATAGAAGTGTGTTTTTGAAAGGAACCTCATAGCCTGAATAGGTAAGTCCATACAGTACTTGATAAGTTAAAAAAGAGGAAATAAACTGATAAATCTATGATAATCATTATTTCTTTAACATGTCATTATATTACATCCCAGGTTCTTTTTGGATTGTGAAATTGGAAATATCAGCTAAGATTACTCAAAACAAATCAGGTTGTTAAAATGCAGTCCTGACCTACACTCCTTTTTCAGCATCCTCTGTCACTGGTTTCCATTTAAACAAGACAGGGATTAGCACCATCCACCAACTAGCGGCTGGTAGAATCTGAGTGTGGCTGGTAAATATTCAAACACTTTAATGGCTAAACAACCTGCCTTCTGCACTTCAAGTTGCCCGGTAAAAAAAAAGAAAGAGACCAGAGGGACACAGCCACGTCCTTCGGAGGGATGATCCTTCTTTTATCCGCAGCACCAGTTCCTCCTGCTGCCGCTCTGTATCATCGTCGAGATTCAGCTGATTTTCTCACCAAGGCCTTATTTCACTGCCTTGCTCGAGGGCTCATCAGGTATTCTGTCACCTGGAAGTCTCTGTTAAAGTCCAGTCTCCCAGCAGACCTTGCAGCTTTTTATCGGCGCGGCTGGTGGCGGGAGTGGCGAGGCAGCGAGGAGGGGCTGGAGGAGGAGGAAGGGGAGCAGGGAGACGGCTGGTGGCGGGAGTGGCGAGGCAGCGAGGAGGGGCTGGAGGAGGAGGAAGGGGAGCAGGGAGACATGGAGGCCAGGGAGGCGGAGGCGGCGGCGTCCTCGGCCTCCTCCAGCTCGCCACCCCCCCCCTCCGTGCAGCTCCTGGCTGACGCTGGACTGCAGCGCGGCTGGGGTCAGCCACTCTTTGGGCAGGCAGCTCTGCAGGAAGGGCACGCAGGAGCTGAAGTAGGCCAGCCGGTTCACCCAGCGAGGGACCTCCCTGCCACATAGGATCTGAAGGGAGGGAGGACAGAGACAAAGGTTGTTGTTTAGCGATTTAATTTAATTTATAATTTTTTTAAAGTCACCTATTGTGCCAAATCCACTTTTTTTAATGTATTTCCCCCTCTGTGTAAAGAGATTCTGAAAGTTTCAGGAACAAAGATTCTCTCTCTTTTTGTCCTGATCCATTTATATAAAAACCTGTCTGAAAATGAACTGATCAGATTTTGGCCACTTTATGTCATAACGATTTGTTGGCTTGAGTAACCATTAGCCAATCACCAACCAAGGTAACCCCCCCCCCCTCCTTATCACCTGAATCTCCTCCTAGAGCACCATTGAGTTCTTTTTAACCAAATATCTCTCAGAGGGGCGTGGGGAGGGGCTCCTTATTTTCATCTAAAGTAACAGACAGAGAATCAGCACTTTTGAAACAGGGCTGAAACAGAGGGGATTATGGGATGCTGCAATGATCTGTTTGGTATTTGGAGCCAAACACTTCAGAGACATGTTCTGTATATATCTGAGACCTATAATATATTGATGAAAAACAGTATAATAGGGGACCTTTAAGGCTGCTTTGATACAGGGTATATACAATTGGCAGGGTCACACTGCTCTTTAAGAGACACATACAATAACTTTTCAAAGTACCTAAACCAAAAGTGTCTGGACTTGATACAACAATTAATGGATATTGTCACTTTGTTTGTTTATTTTACCAGCTGCTCATATTCACTTTGATTTTAGGTTTTTTCTTGATGATTTTGAATGCTGACCTAGCTCTGGTCACTTCTGGTGTGAGATTCAAGTAAATATGACCAGTGGATTGTTTCCTTTTCAAACATTTCAAGTGTTTTTGGTTTACATGATTTAATTAGTTACGTTTTTTCGTGTTAACAAGATAAAGGATTCCAGTTGGAAAGGGCGAAGAAAATAAGTACAAATATTCTAAATATACCTTGCACTTTAACTTATTTTGTTATTTTTAGGGAAGACCTTTCTTTAAAGAGTCTAAAACACATTTAGCTGACATCCCCACCCACAGCAGGACATTGCTTTGCTTCCATGCTGGTCCTCTCTCTTCTTCATTCACTGTTGGTAATACACTGACTGTGGATAAGTACCTCATATAACCCCACCTCAACACATCCTAAAACGCTCCCTTTCATGTGTTCTAGGTCAGAAGACATCTAAGGGGCTAATCAGAGGCAGCTGAGCTTGCTTTGGAAGACATTTGAAACGATGAAAGAGGAAAATACATTCTTCCTTTCCCTTGGGAGGTGACTCAAGGGAAAGAATAAACAACATTTCCTGGTATTCTAGGTCTTACATTTAGAAAAAAAGCCAAGACATTCCAGAAAGCTCCATGACCTGTGGCAACCCAGACAGAGTAAATAGTGCCTCGATGGGAGGGATTAATTCATGTACTGTAACTACCCCACTGTTCCATATGAGAAGGTTTGCTTCTTAGAGGAAGACTTCAGAGTCTCTGGTGTATTTCTCTTTAACCTCATTCCCTTTACAGACTAGCATGCTGGACGGGCAGCAACACTGTCAACGTAAGGGCTAATTATCCTCACTGTATCAGAGCTCTTACAGCCTTATGGGGCGAGTGGCTTCCAAGAAAGGCTTTGTTTCCAGTGAAAGGGCTTACTTTTGCTCTTACATTTTTTGCTCGTTTTCTTTTATTACTGCCACATTTTATTCCATATTTTATTCCATTCTATTTCTATGTAAATACTGCTATATTTTTTATTATTTTAAATATGTTTTAATGTTATTATAGTTTTGTTAAAATAGTTCTCTATCTGTGTTTTTAATTTTAGTTGTATGTATGCACCATGCCATCAAGTTACATGTATTCAACCTATCTGGTAATAAACCTGATTCTGATTCTGACATTGCAGAAGCTGCTGAGAGGCTGTTTTTTTTTTTTAATGCATGCTTTTTTGAACACAAAAATATCATACAAAGAACTTTATTTTGTAGTTTCCACCGTGCCATATGCAGCCAGCAGATGATACTAGAATATACACTTTGTTTAGGCTGCAGCAACTTCCTCGTCTCCTTATGTTTTGACACAGGGGGAAACGTAGGCGCTCAAAAATGCAAATCACTCTGGCTTGCTACACAGATGATCTCCCAGATAAGCACAGCCTCTACTAGGAGGAGGAAGCAGACATCTGCAGGAGAGAAACAGACAATCTTTAAAAATCACAGGGTGTATTGTCTGGCTGATTTATAAAAAAAGAGCTGTTGCTGCAGATTTCACACTGCAGTCACATGTTTTCAGAAATACTCCTTTACACTCACAAGCTTATAATCAGCAACTCCAGCTGTTCATGGCAGATCAGCTTTTTATAGCACCGTGTGATTCCTGATGTGAAAAACAACAACTGCTTAGCATCTTTTTTAACCATTCATTCGTCTCTTTAAACCTGCATTCATAATTATATATATATTTTTTAATCTAATCCTGATAAAGGGAGTGCATGTACGTAGACACGTTAGTTTAGCTGCTATAGGCTTAGACTGTCGGGGGACACCTTACTTCTTCCTTCTGTCTGTCTGTACCTGTGTACTCTCATGTTCCGATTAACCCAGCTTCCCCCAAATTTCTTTTGGTGTCTATATCTACGCCGGGATCCTGAGTCGTGGCTGATCCTGTTGCTGTGGTCCTGAGTCCTGCATCCTGAGTCCTGTGTCCTGGATCCTCTATCCTGAGTTCTGGATTTGAGTCCTGGACTTCGAGTCGTGGCTGAACCTATCTCTGCGGTCCTGCCTGACTCTCATCATACTATTTCCCTGATGGCTCCCACAGGATTGTTGACATCCTCGTGGATTCATCTTCTTATTATAGAGACATGCATGTCCAAACATTTGGTCTACCTATGTTGTAAATGTATTATCTTTTCGATTTACACACGGCATCTATTGCACGTCTGTCCGTCCTGGGAGAGGGATCCCTCCTCTGTTGCTCTCCCTGAGGTTTCTCCCATTTTCCCCTTTAAACTGTGGGGGTTTTCTCTGGAAGTTGTTCCTTGTACGATGTGAGGGTCTAAGGACAGAGGGTGTCGTATTGTCATACTGATATTCTGTACAAACTGTGAAGTCCACTGAGAAAAATGTAACATTTGTGATATTGGGCTATATAAATAAACATTGATTGATTGATTGATTGATAAAGCCTTAGATGCTAAATGTTACACTTCGTTCACAAGCTAGTTGCTAACTGTACACTCAAAGTTATTTCACTAAACACTTGTCTGTGTTATTTCTCTGTTATGATGCTTCAGTGAACTATTTACATTCTAGGTGAGACTCTTGATCCCAGGAAGTCGGAAAGATTAGTGACATGGTCTTATTAGGAACAAAGTTACATATTTAAAACTTACTTTGATACATTTTTACTTTTAGTTGCTGGATATAAGCCTTATTTGAGCCCATAGCTCTTGTTGATTTCACCTCATAGTTTACACTGAATAGTCGTGCTACTGTTCTTTAATGAAATACAAATGTGACACCTTGAGAATTGTTAAGAAAAAAACAAATCAAGCCATTTTCAAATGTTTCATCCACATAGCAAGTTGCAGTTCAATGCCTTGAAATCAAGATCTGAGTCAAGCACTTCAAAGGTTCTCTCTGGAGAATCCATTGTTACGCTTGATGTTTTAATGCTGCAACAACCATGTTCTGCTCCGTCTTCTTTAAGTCAACCTCCCATATTAATGAGGTGACAGTAAACATGACAATCGAGTCCTTAGAGCAACGATGCTCCCCTAGGGAATCAGCCGTGTCAATATTATTGTGTATATGTGTTTGTTTGATTATGGTGTCTTATATACGGTATATACGGTAGAATAGATGCATTTTTGTGTCCACGTAAGTGTTAATGTCTGAATGTGTCACTCTTAGTCTTGACACGTGGTGTGTAAATCTGTGTGTAGCATTTGTTTTGTTAGTGTGTTTGCCAGCTGGCTCTGCATGCCCGGGCTTGTGTCAGTGTGTGTTAATCCCCATCTCAGTGCTAGATGCTAACTGTAAGACTCCCTGCTCATTAGTCACACCAGGGTAAGCTGATTGAAAGTGCACACACAGTCACGACACACAAACACACAGCTTGTTCAGTGGCTTACACTGAGAGCAGGAAAGAAAAATCAAGTGATTATTAAACTGAGTGTTTCGTTTATTTCTGAAGCACATGTCAGTTTCGGTCAGCCAAAATGGTGCGGTGCTGCACAGTGTGTGTGTGTGTGTGTGTGTGTGTGTGTGTGTGTGTGTGTGTGTGTGTGTGTGTGTGTGCACTTACCTCCGACAGTGCAGAGGAGAAGTGATTGCAGTTCTTGTGCATGAGGTGGTAGGCGTTTCCTTTGTACTCCTTCCCCATCTCCTCCACGATGCGCTCCACATCCTCCTCTGTGAAGTCGGTGCTGCCCAACACTATGGCTTCTCTGCAGAGGAGAGAGGAGAGAGGAGAGGAGAGAGGAGAGAGGAGAGAGGAGAGAGGAGAGAGGAGAGAGGAGAGCGTGCAGAGGCAGGTGTTACTAACGCTTACTCAGATGAAACATCAACAATGAATTCAAGACTTTTGGTTAACCTTCTTTTGCGCAATCAAGGTGCCTCATCATAGACTTGTACGAACAGATTTGGCTAAGGATGGTGTCATTAGTTTTGAATGCTATTTAGTCATGAACCAAAAGGGTTGGGCACTTTCAAAATGATATATATTACAAATTACTAGTTACTATGTATAGTTATTTGTAGTATTATTGTTACTATATAACCACAGTTCAACTAGTGGTGGGTAATATTTATAGCCACAGGGCAAGTGTCCGTATGACGTCGACAGTTTTCAATTAAAACTACATTTTCACAACATATCACCTTATTGTGAAACGGATTAAGATTTATTTTGAAAAAAACACTGCATATTTTAGAGTATCAGACCAACAGAAACAGTCTGGCTATCAATGAACGTAAGTAGGGTGCATTGTCTGTCGATCATGCATACCTAAAAACAATGCCATGGTTAAAATATGAAATAAAATGTATTTTAGAGTAAAATGTATAACATGGCTGGTAAAAAGGTAAATTAAGCTGGAATAGGATTTTCAAGATTTATTGACCTATTATACCTGAAATAATATTTGTATATAATATTTTGCATTGGGAGACATTTGCTTTGTATTTGACATTGAGTCACAACAGCGGGAGATATGTAGGCATTTGTCCCAGATAACCCATAGTTATGGTCTACTGGTCTGCATAGAAACAGCAAGTGTGTGTGTGTGTGTGTGCAAGGCCGAGTCAGTCTAAAGCCACAGGGCAGATGATCTAGAGCAGAAGTAATGCACAGTAACTCCACACACACACACACACACACACACACACACACACACACACACACACACACACACACACACACACACACACACACACACACACACACACACACACACACACACACACACACACACACACACACACACACACACACACACACACACACACACACACACACACACACACACACACACACACACACACACACACACACACACACACACACACACACACACACACACACACACACACACACACACACACACACACACACACACACACACACACACACACACACACACACACACACACACACACACACACACACACACACACACACACACACACACACACACACACACACACACACACACACACACACACACACACACACACACATTAAAGTGACAGGAGGCTCTCCTGCTTCCCCACAACAGACCAGAATGTTACTAAGTAAATAATATTACAAAATGACCAAACACAGCAATGACACAATGACAAGCCCTCAGCAGTTCTGCTGAATTAACGTATTAAATTACATTACATTTCATTTAGCTGACGCTTTTATCCAAAGCGACTTACAATTACCAATTACAGGGACATTCTCCCTGGAGTAACTAAGGGCTAAGTGCCTTACTCAAGGGCAACAATAATTTTCTGAAATTTCACAGAGGGTTATATGTCATTGGCCTAAAGATCAAGCAACCTTATTTAAATGACATGTAGGATCAAAACATATAATAAATACCTAACAATATACTGCAGTCCTGTTCAAGGCCACAAACCAGTATGAAAAATCCCCCTGCAATCAATGAAAACCTAAACACAGAACATTATACGCTTTGAAAACATATGGTTTGTTGCAGGAAAGTTACAACAAAATGCTACATTTTCTTCTCCCTCTCTGTTTTCTATAACTATTTCTCGGTCCCAGACAAGTCAGCTGCCTTGAACCATGAGGAAAAAAAGTGTGAAATCAAAACATTTTTCACATGCTGAGCTCTCTATCCCTTTAGTATCTGTGGTTCAGCAGCAGTGACCCGTAGCCCTCATTACAGGAAGACACCGGCTCACTGACTGACTGTTAGACAATGATTATTTGACTGTCTGCTCCTGTTTGGTTCAATGAATAACTCATGAACCAAACATCGAAAGAAGTCTACGGTGCTTGGCATCAAAGTGTTTCTGAGACTGCACAGTCAGAGTGTATTCAGTAGCTCATGAGTGGGTGAAAAGCACGCTGGCGAGATTACATGTATTATAAATGCTCCATGTTACTCTGAATAAACCAGGCTACTCAGGTAATCAGAAAACACTCTTACCTGCTGTGTTGTTACCCTGTAAACCTGTGATTCATACCACAGGTCGGTATCAGACCTCTTCACTCCTCCAGACATTATTTTCGGAGGCATGGCTTTCTTATTTGAATTGTACTAGTAATAGAAGATGCTCACAATGACAGCACTGGTTGCTACTTCACTATATAAGACTGTAGTGTCTCCAAAAGTCTATGTCAGAGAGACTCTCTTAGAGTTTTTAAACACAAAACAGCAGCGGGGTCAGCAGCGTATTCAAATTCTCAGTTTTGGGGATGTTGTCTTACAAAGACTCTCACGTCAAACTGGCCCAATATCTAGTCACCTGACCTGTTGCCGACAGGCTGGAAGGCTGGAGGCACATGTGGGAAACAAAAAAAGACATGTATGCCTGCAATTGCGCGCATGTTAAACCAACATCTCAAACTTACTTGAATTTAAACGTCTCGCCGAGTTCTGTTGCGTCACCTGGTGTAATCTCAAAGATCCCTGAGAACGGGTACGGGTGTCCGCCATAGGCAAACTCTAAACACACACACACACACACACACACACACACACACAACATAAAAACATTAGTGCAAATCATTCCCATGCAGAAAATCGTAGGTTGTTATTTCGCACAAGTAGCCAAATAACAACCGTAAAACAATTCAGACATGTTTGAAGTATGTTTTGAATTCTGATTGGAAAGCGTCCTTTATGAAACGCCATCCACAGGGAGTGAACTGATATGTGTGGTGTTATATTTCTGCGTTATTTTTACCTCTTCCATAGATCTCAATCCCTGAGTGAAAGACTCCGATGCCCAGAGTGGTGGTAAACTCATTGATCCAGTACTGAAAATAGGAAGAAAGGTCAATGTAACATGTTATTTGTATATATGTATCACTACATGGATGGACACAGTTTTAACATGTTTAGTTCCAGTAACCATACAATACAACGACGTATGATAAAGTGTGAACTGCATATGTGAAAATGTCTCTGAAATGTGTCAGCATCTATAGAAACTCCTTTTTATTTGTATGACGTAAAGTTATTTCGATTTTTCCAAAAATGTGTACCCTATTTTTGCGTTTTATCTTGAATTATTATACCATTAGTAAGGAAGTTTACCAACAACCATCATTACCTGACAAGCGTCTTTCAGTTGTTTGATTAAGTATAGTTAGTGATCATATTTATTAATTTGATATATTTATAAAATGGTGACATCCATTACAACTTCCCCAAACTTATAGTGAAGAGTTCAAGTTTTTCATTTGATCAAAACAGTCCAAAATGCAAACAAGTATTGATGTAAAAGAGAGAAGAGAAGCAAATCCTCACATGTGAGAATGTTTAAGAATTGAACAGATTTTCTAAATTGTTAGAGTTTATTTTAAACAAAGTCTATCGGTGGACTAAACGATTGTTTCAGCAGACCACAGCCTATCTTATTAACATATATAACATGTAACCTTTGCTTGTAAACAACTATCTGTTGCAGTTACACCACAGACAGCAGCTGGAGAGGCAGTGAGATCTGTGAGCCTCTTATGTTTACAAAAGATCCTTTACACACACAAACAGACACAAGAAAAAGCACACACAAAAAATCAATAATTGCATTAGCAGTGATGGCTTCATCTTTTCAGCGCTGTGCCTAACATCCTGCAGCTGCAAGGCGATTGGTCAGGCTGTTGCTAGGCAGAGTTTGATACTGTTATTATCACAGAGGATCTGCATTGCAAATAGTTCTCTCTGCATATTGTAACTGTTAGCGCACAAACTGTGATCATACAGGTAATGAGGACACTGCACCGCCCTCTGGCTGTTTGCACTACAGCAACTGTGAGGAGGTTTTTCTACCTTCACTGCAAACTTCAGTGTCGACTTGTGAGCTCCTTTCTACTTGTTGCAGACCATTTCAGGTAATAACAAACTACGTTTTCGAGTTGTTGCACTGTGACTGTTAGTAATGACTGCTGGAGAGAAGTGTCACCTTTCTGAAACCTGAGATGTGAGTAGTAAAGTGTAACACAACCAGGGTGAGCAGTGATGGGAGTTCACTCCGCTAACTTTGACCAATCGCAGGAATTTGTGTACGTAAATTGATTATTAAAAAGGGATAGGGAATGCACTCATACTACAGGTCATATTTACGTGCAGTTTACTTACAATAAATAATAGTAAACCAATGGGAAATGCAAGACATCCAGCAACAATCTTCATTAACAAAGAAACCCTTGTTCTTCCTGGAAAAGTGTTTCTATGCATCCTATCTTATTAACTATTTTATGAACTCAAAATGCATTTCTCTAACAGCTACTAAATGTACTCTTAAAATCAACCCCTCAATGAACAGAAAACACGCTAAGAAACTACAAATATGTCATTACAAGGAAAGGAAGCGTGCAAGGAAGTAACCTTTTTCTCGGTTTCTACAAGCCTCTAGGTGTTTCTCAATGTCGAGGAAGGCTGCTCCAGAGCCACTATTTCAAGGATGCTACGTCATCGAGTCCCGCCGAAGGACTGTTCCAATGTCCAGCATACTTGGAATTCTACCGAGGCCGGCGTACTTCGTTGCGGGAAATTTCGAGGCTGCACATGTGTAGACTCCGCGGTCTTAAAATCCCCACAATGCTTTGCGCACGGACCAATTTCCAAATCTTTGGCGGAAATCGCGCTCCATTTAAGGCGGGGCCTCGCATATGACGCACACCTGCACACCTGTTAGCCTGTTCCACCATTCTTCGTTTTCCGAGGCTAGGGGTGCGTCTCACTTTGGTTATTTTTCATTTCCTCGCTCCTCGGGCTCGGTATCACCGGAAGTTGATTTGTCTGCGCCATCTTGAGTACCGTCCAGGTGGCCTTATTTTTGCTGGAGGATCGAGGAGTGATAACGGAGGAGCGATAATCGAGGAACTACCAGACCATCCTCCGGTGAAATCCTCAAACACTCGCCCCGCCCCCTTACTGTGTATCGCTCACTGATTGGACGATGCAGCGCATGCACTGATCTGGCTGCTGTCAGACAATCAGCTGTGCGGCGTCATCACAAACGGACGCCTCTTCATGTGACGCTCCGGAGGAAACAACGTCCCATTGCTCTTAAAACTAATTTCCCTGCTTCTCGTGGTTTCCTTGCGTCTCTCCTTGCTTCCCTGGTGGGAGGGACTAGTCGCAGGGAAACAACGCAAGTGAGGGACGCAAGGAATCCATTTAACCGAAGTGAGATGCAGCTTAGGAAGGATTCTTGCATCGCTTCTGAAGGACCTGACTCGGAGGTATATGTGCTACCAAGCAAGCCTCCTCGACATTGAGAAACACCCTGTGTCTCGGGCTTTTCCTAGGAGGTGAGAGCTTTAAGTGGTTCCAGACAACTGAATACTAAGAATCCACAAGAGCATTTCAGTTGCAAAAGAAGCCCACAGCTACCAGAGGACTGTAAAAGCTACACATGACTTAATAGAAAGGAACACCGTAAACACAGATACAAGTTTACTCTGCATTTAGCAACAACTCGTAATCCCTCTGAGAGGCATGTCAGTTAGACGCCCAAACACGAAATATCAAGAGCAGCCACAGGATGAGCCTCTGTGTATGTTGGCAATATTTTGAGAAAGCTAATCTGCTAGTTGAATACGCTACCCCCGCCCTCGGTGGTGCAATAAGATTATTCTCTGAGTGCTTACTACTTCAAAGCTTGTTAAAGCTCGCCTCCACCACCGCACAGAGATCATGCCTGGTACAATATTTAGAAAGAATAAAAGACAGAGAAGGGGAGAAATGGCTGCTGCAGATAATGCCTCTATATTTGATCATCTTATTCCATGCTTTAGGGCAGTGCTATCATTTTCTCTGTTAAGGATTTGAATCTCAAACCATGGTAGTTTGGTGAGCAAAGAGACGTGAAATGTCTTCAGTGGTTACTTGTACATCACTGCTTTAAATTCTCTAAAAGGGGACACATGAAACCAAACAGAAATCACAAATTGATGAAAGTAAACAACAGCTCCCAGCCACACACAAAACAAAAGGTATATTTGAGCAGTTTTGCTAATTAAAAGTCTGCTATGCTTTAGTATGTCAATCAAAAAGGTACATTTTGGCCTATGTACTTGATTGATTGGTTGATTTACTCCAGTCATTGATCCCAAAACTAGACTCAAAACAGTGTTACTGAGGTTGCTTTACTAATAAAAGATCAATTTGCTAATGGAAAAGTGTCCAGAAAGCAGTCATTCATTGATTAGCAAGTCTGCCCACAATGCTCTACAAAACATACAATGCTGTTTTTAGTCAACTTTCTGAAATGCAGTAGCTTTAACCTTTCTGCTACATGATGCTAAACTGAGGCTGGTGCTTTGTAGTGTCCTACATACAAGATACACTTATTTATCTTGACTTGTCACTCTTTACTCTTTGCTGTAAGACAGCCCAGTAGATGAACTGGAGTCATGACTTCTGCATGTTCCTAATTGATCCAAGGCATTATCCACAGCCAAAACACAACACAACATGCTCTCTGAGTACTTGACACTGTTAAACCTAATACACACACACACACTCTCAAACACACTCACAGATACAGTAGTAGAGCAGGCGGACAGGTGGTGTGCAGATAAGGCCGACTCATTAGAGCAGAGCACTAAAGCACTCAATGCTAGCCTGGAAAATCCACTTAGCAGAGATGGGACCTGACGGAGGGGGACTGTAGAAGAAGAAATGGAGCGTGGTCTGCACTCCAGGCTGCACAGATATTCCTGAAAGTCACGTGACAGCATTGATCCTCAAATGCAAGTGTCTTTCTGTCTTAGCGTGAATGTTCAGAGTCACATGTTTTGCAGTGACAGATGCTCTCTCTGTGCCACCATGCGGCCCCCCCAGCCCCCGACCAGGCTGTATTTCAGTCAGCGCTCTGTGCTGCCACTGATCATTGCTCGGTGTGAACATCTGAGACGGTGTGGGGGATCCTGCCGTGTGTGTCACCACTCTCATGACCTCTGCTGTTGCCTCATCTCTGCAGTTTCTTGACTTCCTCTTAGATAGAAAGCTAACAGACTAACACGTTCTAAGATTAGCTTGAGGGCAGTCTGGCATCGTGGTGCAACACACTAATGTTGCAATTCAAATGCATAATCCAGGTGCAAAGAAGACACATGTTCTTACCTTATCAATAAGGGTTGCACAATTAATCAAAATGTTATGGAAATCGCAGTTAGCACAATATTTGTTAAAGGCAAAATATGCGGAAATAATATTCTGAAATAATAATGTTTCAAAAAAGGTAATTCTGTCTAATATCGTGAATCAAACCGCAATTGCAATATCAATCATAATAATCGCAATGAGGGATTTTTGTTATATTAAAACACTTAAAGGAACATGTGCAGCTGTGTTATCAAGGAAACTAGAAGTATCCGATAGGGATATTGATTGAATGAGGAGCAAAATAAATCTTGATCGAGACACCCTTAGCTATTGACAAAGTGCCTAAACATAGTCGCTAAGCAGTCACCCAGCACTCATAAGCTAGAATTGACCAAAATGTGGACAGCATCAGTCAACCAGCAGACAGAAAGTCCTGCAGTCACTCAGAGAGCTTGCAGCCGGTTGTAATCCCAAACAGTCAGTCGGTCACTTTCCCGAGCCATGAGAGAACAGCCTGATCAATAGACAGAGGAAGTGTTTAAAAGGAGAGGCATGAATGAATGGACCGCAGCCATCGCCTCATTGTCCGCAATGAACTCGAGCTGCAAACAAGCCAATGTCTTGTTCCCACAGCATCACTGTAAGAGTCAAGGAAAACGTGCACATTGGTTCTGTTACTTCAAAACCCACTTCTGAAACTCAATATGGATAACAACTGAACGATCAACGAACAGAAAGCACAAGAATGCCCGCAGCTGGAAATTGAAGTTACACATGTGTTTGTGTTAGGTATGTATAAGAAGCTTTCGTAAGCCTTTGCTGGTGAGTGCGTGCCATGGCCCCTGCAGCCATTCACATGGATGGAAGTGAGACAGAGAAAAAAAAGCTCTTCAGTTGTTACTGAGAAGCAATGTTGACCACAAGTCAAGTGGAAAGCATGAGGAAGTGAAAGAAAGAGGGGGAGGGAGTGCATAAGATAGCATTAGGGATGAAATGTAGAATGATAGTAGGTAGGAATGAAAGATATGAAGATAAGTGACTGAATTAACAGCTGAGAAAGGAAAGGAGGAATAAACAGTGTAGTTATTTGGAGATAATATGAGTAGGACTTATAAAAGACTCTCCCTAATGTCAGGGTGTTATGCTACTAATGTACTCTACACTGCATTCTTCCACAAGGAAACATCTTTGTACAGATTCTCAAAGGGATTGTTTATTGACTTGAATTCTCAACGTCGCTCCACATAAAACCGACTCTAACCTCCTGATCTCTGGCCTGTGAGGATACATTGACCATGAGCTAAAAAGGGAACACAACAGCAATAAATCAGATTAGAAATAGAAGAAAGGGGGGCAGCAGCAGGGCAGGACAAATCATGTCTTGAAAGAAAGGACGTTTGAGTTTAGTCAGCAACAACAAATATTTCTTGATACTTGATATCGTCTGGATGTTTACGGTGTATAATGGTGGAAAAGTGGACAAAACCATAATAACAAACATGGTGAACATTTAAGACAAGTTGTGGTTTTCCAGCTAGGTGTCCATCCACATTGTCACCAAAGAAAACACTGCTACTGCCTGTTTAATACCCCTAAACAAAACAAATGCCATTGTAAGTGTAATCTGTCTGCCACAGGAAATCCATATCAATCAATGATTCATCAACACATCAGTCAATCTGCACCCCCTCCCTCAGTGACTCACTCCTGCACGGTGACAACACAGTGACTCAAATTCAACCTCTGGCTCGTTCTGTAACAAAGAGACGTACATTTTCCTCCTGTAGGAAATGCTGTGTGTGTGAAATCGTCTTTTACTTTCACATCCACTTTGGATTTTCCGGCAGTTTGGTTTAGAGTCCCGTGTTTTTTGTCCTGGGTAACGATATATCCGTAAGAACCACTAAGGTTTCTCTACAGACTTACATGGATGAATGGATATAAAAAGGAAACACTTAAAGAAATGGTGACCTCTGTTTGGGTCATCAGGTTTTACTGACCGCTGTAAATCCTTCACTCGAGTTGTTTTTCTGTTCTTTCTACAGAAGCATAAGACGTCCAACATCCAAAAAAGCCCTGGTGTAGGTGCTTAAGTTTAAAATATTCCAAAAGCATTTAATGTCAAGCATGTTTTTGCATTTGAAGCTGCCTCTCGCTGCCTTGCTCCATCGTGTGTTTGGTATAGATGAAGACATTCCTAAAAGGTGAAACTGAACTAAAAATAGCAAAGTTTGTGTACTGAATTGAAGAGTGGTTCATAATCATTTGAAAGTCCATTTGATATTATCAGAGGTGGAAAAAAGTACTCAGATCTTGTGCTTAAGTAAAAGTAGAGGTACCAGAGAGTAGGAGTAAGTAAAAAGACAATCAAAATGTTACTCAAGTAAAAGCAGTGGCATCAAAATGTACCATAAGTAAAAGTACTCATTATGCAGATTGGCCCATTTTAGAATCATATATATTATATGTTTTCATTATAATTATGAATGTTGTCAAAGCTGGTAAAGGTGCAGCTAGTTTGAATGACTTTGTATACTGCTGCTTGTGACTTTACTCCAGGTGGAACTAAAGTCTGATTTAAGTGTTGATTATATTTCACATCCTTAATCCAAATCTGCAAAGTAACTAAAAGTATCAATACATGTAGTGGAGTAGAAGTACAAAGTAGCAACACATTGAAATACTCAAGTAAAGTACAAGTCTGTGAGTGACAAAATAATGTCCAGATATGGGATAAATAAAGTATCTATCTATATATATATATATATAAATCACCTTTTTATGATGGAGTTTGGGCTTTGCTGTTGACATGTACACAGCACAACCATAATACATGGATAAAGTAGCAAAGAAGTCATCAAAAATACATTTCTCTGACCCTTTTGAACCACTTACCATATCATAGACGTTGAGGATGATCGGCTCGTTGGCCATCACTGGCATCAGACTGTTTTCAGGCTGTTTTCAGGCTGTGTTCTCCCCTGACGTCCCTTCCTCTCTGCGGGTCTTCCTCCTCCGCACACCCCTTACTCCTTCCTCCCGAGATACAAACTCTCGCCCTTCCCAAAATAGACCTCACTCCCTCACCCTGATCCCTGGCACTTTCACGACAGATGATCAGCTCGATATTTCAATTTCACAACCCGGTGTAGAAAAGCTTGAGGAGGGTATTTTTTTGTACCGTCCAACATCTGACTGGCTTTGTCCAGATGACAGCTGCTCGTCTTGTCACTGACTTGCTAAAAAGCTACCGAGGTCGAGGTGAAAAAGCGGACTTTAAAGGGGGAATAATGTCTTCCAGGAGGCGCTTTAACACGGAAAAATCGCAAATTCATTTTTCCTAAACGAAATACTCAGCAAAATGACATGATGCTGAGGTATTAAAGTGTATTTCCTCTCGCTACTCCCTTATTAGCTAGCTAACGGTAGCGCTGGAGCTGGTCGGCAGGATGCTATGCGACTGCTGCTGGGAGAGAAAACTGAACAGTGAGATTGGGCGAGGAGCAGAGCGGTACAATTAATCCACACTCGATTATTAAACCTTGGTGCATTGAGCATTGTGGGTAATGTAGTTCTTGGATTAAAGAAAACCCCTGTACAAAAATTAACTATGTAGACACAAGTTTCTGGACACACTTGTGACTGTATTAAATTGTACTGACTTGGGCTTTAGTCAGTGACGGAAAGATAAGATAAGATTTACTTATGTACAAATGTACTTACCTGTTTATTTCTTCAAAACAAATTCAGTTCAAAGTAACAACACAACTATACATTTAAATACAACAGAAACAATTGATTGATTTGGAAATTAATTGGTAAGAGGTCAAACATTTCTGCATTCTTTCAGCTCTTTTACACTAACATTTTTCTGATTACACTTAATTAGTAAAAATGTATGTTACGAAGACTAAGAAACAATTAGTATTATGGAAGATGGTCCAAATAGTTAAAATATATCCTAAAATGAATATGATTGGGAAAATACCCTGCTAAACCGCTATTGAGAACCTTAATTTTGTAAACCTTGATTATTTGTGAACTTGATATGCTTTGTGTTTTGTTTAAATGAAAGAGTCACAGTTACCACAGCGCATGTTTAAAATACAAGACGGTATGATAGCTCCATATTCAAGTTTTATTTTAATAGCCACTTTGTGTGCCGACACTGCACGTCATTCCTGGACATCTGTATGGACATGAAATGGGTATTTGTCATAAAGCATTAAGACTTGGTCCTCCTTATAATCCATCATGGTCCTTTTCCTCACTTTGTCTTGCAGGATTTGAAGCATGAACATCCAATTTTACAGCATAATGCTTTGCTAAAACCTGTAGCAAGAGGTTTCCATTGCATCAGAATCCATGTTTCTCAGATCCAAGCTCATGAGCCCTGCTGGTTGTTTTCTCCCAGCAGTTCCTCCAGCGTCTCCTGGTTGGAAAACTCCTGCAGCGAGGAGTTCATCTCCTCCAGCAGGTCCTCCCCCAGCAGGAAGTTCTTCATGTCGTGCACCGTCAGCCCGATACGGTGGTCCGTTATACGGTCCTGGGGGAAGTGGTACGTTCGAATCTTCTCTGATCTGCCTTTCGTGCCAATCTGGAGGGTAGAAAGAAGAAATTGGAGAGAAAGAAAATTGATCATCTAAGGCAGCGGTTCCCAACCTGTGGGCCGCCAAATAATGTGCAAAACATTATGATTTGTGTGGAAACAATTCATTATTAAGATTTTTTTTATTTGAACCTCTTTTCCTTTCTCTTTCTCGATCATCCTTAGCAACGGTCATTACAGTCCTTGACAGCGGTCTGTACTACTGGATTAACAATGTGTCACATGTTCTGTACTGTGGGCAATCCCCACAGGAGCAATTTGGGGTGAAGTGTCTTGCCCAGGGACACAACGACATGCTGACTGCAGTGGGACTCGAACTTGCTACACCATGATTCGAAGTCCAGCACACTAACCACTGAGCCACAGCCTCCCAAATCAGAATTGTATTTAGCCTCCGTATTGTTTATGGTTGAATGTGGGCCGCGAAAAAAAATGATATTCTTAAGTGGGTCCTGACTTGAAAAAGGTTGGGAACCGCTGATCTAAGGGTTTGTTTGAAATATATAAAACATTAACAGGCTCCCTTGCTGCTTTTTTAAATTTCTTTTACCTGTTTTTAGCAAACCATGTACATTAACTTAATCAGTTTTTACAAAGTAAAACATCACTTAAAACCTATATTTTATATTCTACTTAAATGATCACTTGCACATCATATTATACTGTATTGTTCTGTATTGTCGCTGTGTCCCACCTGTATTTTCCGCTGGTTGTAGCGTTTGCTCGTCTCCTCCTCTAACTTAATGCTGTACAGTTTTGCTCTCAGAGCCTTCATGGCTTTCTCCTTGTTCTTTATCTGGGAGCGCTCCTGCTGGCACTCTGCAACGACGCCTGATGAACACACACAAGCATTAAAGCACTATTCTTAGGTTGGAATCTCAGTAGGGGTCCTCATTTCATTCAGTGAGAGACAGACCCACACAGACACACAGCAATACAACTCTACTTAAACTAACTTTGATTGTTAAGTTATGTGACATGGAGCCTCATGTTGTGAGTCTTATTGGAACCTTGCTAATAAAGTTTGTCTGGGTTTTTTATGTAAATGTAGGAAACCTCCTGTATGCGTTTCCTTTGTCCATACATACTAAACATTACATTACGTTACATGTCACTTGTTAGACGCTTTTATCCAAAGCGACTTACATACTCAATACTGTGGACAATCCCCACAGGAGCAATTTGGGGTGAAGTGTCTTGCCCAGGGACACAACGACATGCTGACTGCAGTGGGGTTTGAACCTGATCCGAACACCAACGCACAACCCACTGCACCACACGCCAACTGTTGTTTAAAACAGTACATACAATACATTAACATTAAAATGTTAATGTATTGGGAATGTCATTGGAGAAAAGGGAAGTTGTATTTCGCTTTAAGAAATTTAAAATCCTTATTACAAATGTCTTTATCTTGGCTCTTTGATGTGTTAAACTACTTTATCCAGTCCAGTTGTTGGGGTTAGGTTGGAATAAATAAGTATCATATGAAAATTCTCTCCAGCGTTATTGCATGTAAATATAGATGATTGAAACATTGTAAAATAAAAATAAAGTCAACAAAGGCTAAAACGTTTTTTGGGGGTCATACTGTTAATGTCCCACTAATTCTAACTATTACAACATGAGGTGTTTTCAGTGTTTACCTGTGGGCAGATGGACGATTCTGACTGCACTGTCTGTGGTGTTGACATGTTGACCTCCAGCTCCACTCGCTCTCTTAGTTTCAATCTTCAGGTCCTTGGAGTTTATCGTGAAGGAGATCTGACAGGAACACACAATCATTTATTAAAGTAACACCAGATGTGCAGAAGAACAAGCTTTCTCCTAAATATCCTACCTGTACTATTACAATTATGAACGGAGAAACAACTTTTAAACTTTGACCAAGTCACATCCTTTTTGTTTTCCTCATATTTATAATACACACAGATTAAGCAATAAATGCCAACCATATTTACCATGTCTCCGCCAACCAGTCAAGTTGCAGTTTACACTCATGTCCAAACAAACTGTAATCATTGTACCTTAAAAGACATTTGTGTGAAATTGTCCTAATTCATGCCTGGATTTTTTAGACTTTTTTGTCAGGGAAAACAAATTTGGAGATCAGTGCCAGTTTTCGAAAATTCAGATGGACAGATGGACAACCCGAAAAAAATAATCCCAGCAACAGTCTTGACCAGAGGCCATTTGATTCTAAAATATAACACAATAAAGATTTGAGTGCTTTTGCTTTAGTTACAACAAAGTAATCTTCTCTGACTATTCCAAAATTCTGCAATTCAGAATCATTTTCCATCCACCTGTAATGATGCCTGTAGAAAAACGTTGTTATTGCATCATGTGAAGCTGTACCTCAGTGGGCTGGGGCAGTATAGCCACCGTCATGGTGCTGGTGTGCATCCTGCCGTGTTTTTCAGTCTTGGGAACCCTCTGAACCCGATGGACTCCGCCCTCAAACTTCATCCTCTTGTAGCTCTGAGAGCCGCTGATGCTGGCCAAGGCGCTGCGCACTCCACCTGAGCAACAAGTACCAAGAGTCAAATGTAAGATAAGATAAGATAAGATGGACCTTTATTAATCCCCGTGGGGAAATTCAGTAGTTCAAACAGCAACAAGGTAAGATTGAAAAACAGGACAGCACATATTCACACAGGTTAATACAATTAAAGATCAAATCAAAGATAAAAATAAAAATGATGAAAAACTATTAAATAAGAAATGAGTATATATACATATTGGGTCATATAAACTATGAAGTATTGGTACAACAACATGTAGAAATGACAAATGTTTGTTCCCGTGATAGTGACTCTAATCGGTTTATTTAATATCCGTTTCAGTATTTACCTTTCCTTAACATGTTTTTTTTAAGTTTCTTCAATTGTCTTATTTAAACGTCATACTGTATATGGGCATTACTTAGTGACCACTCAAAAGTTCTCTACACAGAAAGGGCTCCCCCTTGAGTTTAGTGTTAGGTATTGCAATATTGAAACGAAAGTCAAAAACAGAAGGTTTTTTGCATTTTTGTGCTGACATCCTGTATCTTATTACCACCCAATCCGTACCTTCAGTCGCAAGTTAGAACACAAAATGGTGTATTTTTCCACTGTCAACTTTATATAGAAGAAACAGACAAAGTGTAATTCACACTGTGATGTTCCTGGCATATTCAGACAGTCAAAATAACAGAATTCAGAAGAAGGTGTATACATGACCAGGCACTCTTATTTTGAAAACTGACAAGCAATCCAGCTCTCCTAACATTATGTTATCCTGAGTCCAATTGTATCCTAAATTATACTCTAACCTAGTTACGGTTTTTGCATGACTGTTACGTAAATAGTATTACCAAAGTTAAGCTACACATTGAGTCAGTTCTGTTCTATTAGCAAAGGTTTTAAGATATTTTAAGATATCGACCACTGATGTTGCCCCCCAAATACAATCTGGTGAAAAATGTTAAGTGCTGGAAAATAGTTTGTAATGATTTTTCGTTACCTGACTCTATAATGCGGCTATAATCACAACAAACTGTCTCCACTAACCTAAGTCATTGGTCATGTACTCCAAGATGTCGAAGGACCAGCCATGGTGATAAGCATATCCCTGGTACATGTGAAACACCTTCAGAGGAGAGAAGACGAGTCGGCGTGTTAACATACAGGTTTGTTGCAAATGACTAATTCACATAGGTACGACATTTTGAAATGCAATATTTTTCTCTATATAAATAAATATGTAGAGATTTTCTTATTCAGTTATTTTTTCAAAAGGCCCACTATCTAATACAAATAAATACTTCCAGACCTCATTGGTAAACAGCATTGCCTCCTGACCCCCGACACCGGCTGTGACCTCCAGCACGAGGTCGCTCAGATCTGCCTCCTCCTCAGGGATCAACAGATTCAGGATCTGATTGGTGAAGCAGGTTAATATGAAAGAAAGTTAAAACAACATCAATGAAACATCTAAAGTGAAACAAGTACAGGACGATAAATCAGCAATGGAAAGCAATTGACTTTTTACTGTAACGTTACTTTATGCTGCAAACTAAATACCTCCTGTCTAATATCTTGTATTTCTTGCAAACATCCTTCACTCTCCAGCTCTGCCAGTTCTCGCAGGGCTGGGTCTTCATCTATGAGGAGAAACCAAATGAATTCAATTATGTAGTGATATATAGTATGTGTGCCATGTGATGATTTATTGATATCAACAGTTAAAAAGTTCAAAAAGTAAGAACTGAATTGAGATTGATAGTTAATATTTGTATTTTGAGAATTGCATTATAGATATCATCAATTAGATTAGATTCCTTTATTGTCACTACACAGAGTACAGCAAAATCCCAAGCATTCTCGATGGTGCAATCACACATAACAGACCGTATAAGTATAATTTTGACAATACAAGCTAAAACGTTTAATATATAAAGTGACTATGAATTGGACCTATGATACATTGAACAGTACGCTTACAAGACAATACAACATTACCATACAAATACAAATACAAGAACAATACGGCCAAGGCAGTAGAAAATGTAAACAAGTCAATAAGTAAGTTATTGCACATGTATCAGTGCAGTTGACTAGAAATAAATATGTGTTCTATAAAAACGGTATGAGGTAGAATATAAGGTGATGATAATTGCAACTATTCACAATGACATTATGAGTAAGTTGTAATATTGAGTGGTATTTAAAGGGCTTGCTGTAACGCCTCACCTTTCAGCAGCGCTTCGGTCTCAGCCATCTCTCTCTGCTTGGCGTCCAGCTCTCTGATGCTCTGGATGAGAGGAGCCAGCAGGGACACTTTGGTCCTCTTGGACATCAGCGTGTCCTCACTGGACTGCTCCTCTGGCACACCGCTGTTGGCTGCTCTCAAACATTCATTGTACTCCGCCTCCGTCTTCTTCAGGTATTCCTGCAGGGATTTCTTCGAAAAAAGCTCATCCACTGACAGTATCTTGGCCACCATCAAAGGTGTGCCAGTGTGAAGAGTTCTTGTAGTTCTGCCACAGTGATGTTGAGGAAATCTGACAGTTTGGCTGATGGCATTTGGGGATTTGTGTAAACAAGGTATGCACAAGCTGTAGACACAATCCTTTCCTCTTGGAAGAAGGTGTATGGCTCTTCTGAAAGCCATTGTGTGAAAAGATGATCTGATTTGTTGTGAAGATTCACTGAGGGGTCAGATCAAGATATGACTTGGCTTTTGCAAATTATCCTCTCTTGTCCGGGAGCAAACATTAGCCAAATTCCACTAGAAACATTTAGGATTTTCTCTTTTCATTTGTAAAAAAAGCAATACATGTTCTTACAATTGCTATGTTAAGATAGATTCTGTTTCCAATCAAGTCATTCTAGAATTCGGCATCATTTTTTAATGATAAGCAGTGTTTTAAATTGATGCAATTGTATATTCATTAATAAGTTTATGTCGCCAACAATGTCTGGCAATTTGTTATGGTTTCCTGCGAATTAAGACCAATACAGCTAAAACAGGAAATATGTTTTTGAATTTATAAACAGCTGCTATGGCTATTAACCTAAAAAACAAAATGATAGCATTGAGAAGGTAATCAACTCAATGAGGGTTTCTTTTTAGCTAATAAGTCATCTTAAAATCCAATTACAAACCTTAAAATGTCTCCATTTGATATATCCAGTTATCGGAACAGCAGTGTGACTATAAATAACAAAAATTCGGTCATAAATTGTCTAAAGGCAGTCTAGCAACTGATTGTTAATAGTTGTTATGAAAATACGTTTCCTTTTACCACCTTGCTGAAGGGCGCAGACATATTGAATGTAGTACGCATGCGCAAAGAGGGTAAGCTCTTCTTCTACGGAAAATTACTGCAGACTTAAATCCCTACAGACCCCCCTGCAGGGGTTCGCTTTGCAAGTTCGTTTTCACAACATGTGAGTGTGCTTTTGTCTTGAGAACAAGCGTTTTCAAGACTTAAAAAAGACGGAGGTCATCTCAATAATTTCCCCCTGGTGTGGCCAGGGGGAAGACGAGAAAGTCTGTAGCCTGACACTGTAAATCCTGTCTATAGGTTCAAGGTTCTTTATTTAGTCAAACGAACATAGCTACAGTGTAGTTATGCCGATGACAATCTTAGGTCACAGGCTTCTCCAACAGTGCAACACAAAACACAGATAAACAGAAAAATAAGTAAATAGTAAATAAAAAAAGTGGACCTATCATGCTATATTTAAATGATATATTGTAGGGCCATACCTATATAAGGTATATTTATACGTTTCTGTTTTCAAAATACCGGAGGGATTTCTTCCTGAGCCGCTGGGAGTAAAGATCCTTCATGGATGGCAGCTCCGTCCTGGTGTTGTTCTGTGCAGTTTTTGTATACAGGTGTTGCGAGCAAATAGTAGGAATTTTTTTTTTTTTTGGTTTTAGTAAAACAGTTTTTTTCATATTAAATATCTTTATACCTTCTTTTCCTTTAAGTTAGTTTTTATGATTGTATTATTTTATTTATTTCATTATCATTTTATTATATTTTATTATTTGTATTATTATTTCATTATGATAATTATAATGTTATGTTGTACACGTCATTATAGATTTTTGAATAATTATTTTATTGTTTTTGTATTTAGTTCATTTTTTTAATTAATTTATTGTATTTTTTATCATTATTTTTTTATTATTTTTAATGTATTTATATTATCTTATGTTGTGTTATTATTATTTTGCATGTATTTATCAAAAAAATTCTTTCTTTTTTCATTAGAAGTTTTTGTATTTTTGTATTATTATTGTTATTGTAATTATTTATTTAAATATTATTTATATGAATTATTATTTAATTATTCATTGTTTATGTATCGATATCACTTTTTTATTTAATTGATTTATTCATTGTATTTTTACTTGTCTTTATTGCCATTTTAATTTTTTAGGAATTTATTTACAAATGTGTTATTATTATTATTATAATTTTATTTTGTAAGTTAAAATACATGTAGAAATACATTAAAGATATATAATAATGAAAGTTCTGTTTTATTCTCAACTTATATTTTTTTATTTATACATTTATTTATTTATTTCCATATTTATACATTTTTTCTTGTGTTCATTTAATCCTGTATTTATTCCTGTATTTATGCATTTATAATAATAATAATACGTTTTATTTATAAAGGAGCCTTTCTAAGCTCTCAAGGTTGCCGTACAAGGTACACAAAACAAAATATCACAAAACAACACAATATAATCAATAAAAACAGAGGATGTTATACATTTGTGTATCATGTCATGCTCTGTCCTCCATACCCGTGTGCTCGTTTTGTGTATAAAGGTACAAATTCACTCCAAATCACATCACAGCAACACCTATAGTTGGGCCTTCTAGTTCCAGAAACATATCGGTGGTCCAGAGGTCTATTCATTGGTTTTCCCCTCAGGTGCTCAAGGTACAACACCCAGGGGAGGGACTTCTTTTGTCTTTTGCTATGCTGATGTTAAATCTGGAGAAATTGCCCCCACCACTTTTTCTAACAAAGTGACGCCCATGTTTTAGTGAATTCTCATACTGCATAATGCATGGGGTCAGTAGTTGCCAACTTTGATTGTGCTGTCTCCTACAATTGTAATGACAAATTGGATTGATGCTAGGATAATCATTTCAGTAGCATTATGCACATCAGTATGCAAAGATTATCAGTGTCAGGTCAGAAGGGGAAACTTACGTATCTCTCTCTCTATCTGTGTGGTACTGGGACTTCAGAAGGTATTTTCTTTTCCCACTCAGTTGTACTTGTTTGTCCAACTTCCAACTTCACTTTGTTGTTGTCTAAATATGTTGGGTATGACTGGGAGAGGATTTGGCACCCTTGTTGTATTTGCCTATAATGCATCTGAAATATTTAAAGTAACAAACTACATACTGCAACCCCCCTCCCCTGCCTGGTTTCAATGAAAGAGCCACTTCACACATTCCAGGTGGGGGTGTGACTGTGAACTGGACTGTCCTGTGAATGCAGTCTGTCTGTTCTTCTTCTCAAACAGTGGGATTCCTGACAACAATTAGAAGTAGACAGCTAAACAAATATCTGAAATATCATTTTCATCACTTCCAGCAGACCCTTTTAAAATATATCATTAATTTCACATAATAATTGTAATCAGAATCATACGCAAGATACCTTCCCCCTTTATATACATGCTCTATATACATTTGTAAAAAGTAAACTGTCCATCAGATCGTTTTTAAGGAACATCAAACTTGTTGAACATAACTTTAAAATGCTTCACTTTAGTGAAACTGTTTCAGGAATACTATTTAAAGATGTTTCAATTGTATTTTACGTGAAAACCAACAGGTCGATGTACCATGCACTCCCTTGGCATTAGTTATAAGTAGATATGAATTTGTTTTTTTAAGGTTTACCGTCAACAACCGCTCCAATATTAATGCATATATTCTGTAACACCTTGTAACACTCAATTCGGCTTAGGTTTACTACTTTTGTATACTTCATTACTGTATATGACACACTTTTTGTACATGTTAACAACAGTGCATTTTCAGTGCATCGGATGGGAAAAGGAAATACCATTGAAACCACGTCGACTGACATCACTTCCTCAAAATGTTAGAACCTCAAATCCCATTGGTTGATGGTTTAAAGGGGCACACTTCCGGTCGATGTGATTGGTTGCCGCATTTTGCGCACGGATTTCAAATAGAAGCAGAAACTGGCGGATGTTCAGTTGAGGAACATTTCATTTGGAATCGGCAAACACAGGAGTCAGACGAAAGATAGCTCAGCGGTAAAAAGGAGGGAAGCGAGGGTCAGCTTTGGATAACGATATTTACAAGCCTAAGGTAAGAGCCTTTGCTTAATATCCTATGGACTATGAATTGCTAATGTTATTATTAAGTATTAGGATGTTCTGTCAGCTTTGTTAATAGCATTGGCACTTTAATTTCGCTGGATTAAGATTAATAAGTGTTGGTTAAACGTTGATAAATATATATTATCTGAACAATCTCAGCCGAAAAATACTGCATTTCAGAGTACAATAAGAACCTTAGTTTGAGTTCTGAATGCAATAGTATGAGTAATGAAAGTTAGCTACTTGGTTAGAAGCTACTTCCATGCGTCCCACTGTACGCGCGTAAATGCATGATTATAGTGATAACTAAGCGATGTATTTGATATGAAGCATTTATCCCGTAATGTTCAACATATCATCGTACAATATACATGTAATGTAACTACCCACTTATTTAGCGTATGCATTTAAAGACTGCTATAGGGAATCTGGGTACGTTCACGTCACCGATACGTTTCCGCCAAATCTAGGTACATCGCGCCAAAATCAATTATTTGAAAAGTGATATAAACTAAACTATCCCAACCGTGTTAAACGTTTATAATACAAGTTTAACTGCAATATAGTCACTTCGTATGACTTTCTCTTATGTCAAGAAACGCATTAGTTACCTTCTATTAGCGGGGAGCTAGGTTGGCTTGCACAAGAGAAGCCATGTTGCCTGGCAGTCACATTGAATATGTGTTAACCCAATTAACTCCTGATTTGTCTTTTTTATCCAGATATCTTCATTGTGCGCAGTGTGTTTTACTGTCAAAGTCATCATGAAATGCCCTCACTACGAGTATACATTGGCCAACAATATGGATATAAGCGCTGCAGCAGACTCCAGGGTGCTTCACCTAAAAGCTTCCCCAGTGAAAGAGCCCCTCCCCCTCAAACCCCAGTGCCCACCTGCTGGAGTGACCACAGAGTTGTTCTCTCACAACAACAACACCAAAGCAGTCCACAACAAGGAAAACGGCACCAACAAAGAGCATGCCAGGACTCTGGATGAAGTGTTTGAGGACAGTGGCTATCTGTCTCTGCACAATAGTCAGATCGATGATAATCATGGGGTGGAAGAGGGTGAACACATCCATGAAAAACCAGCAGCACCCCTGCCACCTTCAAATGTGGCAAATCATCAAAAAAAGACAACTCCAAATAATTCTCCCACTAAATATAAAGGAAGGACTGACTGTAACCGGCAAGTGTCTCTGGAGGTAGCTTCTACTCCTGTGGATTGCCATACAAGGAGAACAGTGACATACTCGCTGTCATCCACCCCGTCCGAGCATCACAACGACCCCAACCTGCCCATACTGAAGTTCCAGAAGGCAGTTTGTGAGGAACTTGCAAAGAACTATCGTAAGAATAAGAGGTAAGATAATTATGCATATCTGATAACAAAGACTTTACCTGCTCCGATTTGCACACAATAGGTAACACACAGACCTACCCATTCTTAATTAGTCTGCATTTAGATGTGGAATAGTATACAAGGTTCTGCTTTTGGGATATCTTCCCAATATCAAAATCAGTGTCGCATATCTAGTGAAACATTTTAAAGGTTAGGAGGACCATAAACGACAACCATTCTCTACCAGAATCAAAGCTGGCAGACATGCCTGAGATCAATTTTGGGGTCTCATTTTACGGGGCCACTCTGCTAAACCTAAACTAATTTCAAATTTGATTCCTTGTTTCAGTTTAGACTTTAATGAACATGTACAATCGTCTTCCTGTGTCTCAGGTATGACTGGAGCATCGTCAACAAGGTTGCAGAGCATCATCTTTTGGATCGGGTGATCGGAGGCCATATGGGCCAGGAGTACATCGACGTGTTTTCGTGTCTTCTGTCCAGGAACATGAGAAGCATCCTGACCAACATCCTGGCCCTGCTGGGAGACATGGACCTCATCAGGTAAACTACAAATGCTTTACTATGTGGCAAGTTGTGTCGACACAAAACCCATCTAGATGCTGAAGTAAAGAAAGTTTACTTTTGTTTATGTTATCAGCTGAAGTCACAGTTTATAGTTTAAGACGAAAGCGTTGGAACTATTGTTGAATTGATTACGTTTTTTTAAGTTTAAGAAACTGCACACAAGTGACAACACGTCAACGTTGAGATGTTAAAACATACTGGTCAGAAATAGTTAGAAATGGTACTTTTTAACATTTTTATTATTATAGTTACCATTTTTCTCTTGTGTAAAGTCCTCGTACGTTTACCTTTTCCCCCTCAGCTGTAAGAAAGTGAGCAGGACATGGAGGAGGTTCATCTGTCAGGATACAGCAGTTCTGAGCAGGTGTCAAAGAGCTGAGAAGGCACTCAGGGTGAGGAAATCACACAAGTGTACACCCTTTGTAGGACCAAGCACTGAGTTGTGCAAGAATCTTGCATTGTTGTGCCTCTGGCCATCAGTGAGATTGTTGCTGAACAACTTACTCCATATGCTGTTCATGTTCTAATGTTTCCTTTTTCTCGTTTCTCAGGAGTCAAGGAACTCCATGAGGCAACAGGGCTGTGGTCTGACGAGAGATTCAGTTGTGTCCAGGGTGGTGTTCTCCTGCATGCAGACCCTGGCCTCACCAAGTACCCCATCTTCCTCCTCATCAAGCTGCAGGGTCAACAGACGTCCTGCTCACTCTCAGAAAGGCATCACGCCCCATCAGCACTGCACACGCTTCAATGAATACATGCAGGTAAGAATTTGTTTATAAATCAGAATAACTAGCGCCAGAACCCATCAAACCCAGCATTTCTGAATATAAATGTGTACTGCTAGTATAAAAGCATATTAGGAGGGCAACAGCCCCTTCTTAAACAGAGATTTCAGTACATGCCAAGAAGAAAATAAAGCCTGTGCAATGGATTTTCCTTTATTACTCTGAACCAAACAATGGCAGTGTAATGTAATGTTGCCCCAGAGTAGGATTTGAGATGGCACAACTGCGTCACAGCAGCAAAAGAAGACGTAACATTCAACACCACTGTGTTAGTGTGTACAGTCTGTCCCAGCTGCTGTGGTGTGACTTTCTTATCCACACAATGGGAAGGCAATCAGATTCACGCTGTGGAAAATACATTACATTATTTGGATTCTAGTTGTGGCGGCTATATTCCCATTGAATACGGCTAAACTTCGCTCATTGTTGTGACGCGTATAATAAAGTCTGTACTGAACGGATATTTAATATTTTTAAATCAAAACAATAAACAAACAGAATCATACGGTCAACAAAAGATTTCAGAGCTACGCTCACCCCCATTGTCATGCTACCAAACCTCCACATACACCAGGTGCCCTAAATACCATTAACCACACCCATGTGACAATCACCGCAAACAACCAACGCGGGCTCTTAAAAAGTCTTACATTTGATAATCTGAATTTAAGGCCTTAAAAAGGTCTTCAATATGATCAAAAAAATAAGAAAGTTCTTAAATATGATTTAGAAGGTCTTAAAAATGATCGGATTTGAAAGGTACTTCTGTGTTGCGATCGTGTCTAAAAGTGTTTTGGGGGAAATGTCCGGGCTGCAAAGTAACCAGTGCGGCAATAGCCTTTCGGTTCCCCCCAACAATTTGTATTGAAATAAATCAACATGGAACCAGTAATCATTAACTTTGTTTCAGCCGGCCCCTTATCGGAGAACACCCAGCTAGTAACCTAGCAACCAAGCTTCAGCTAGCGGCAGTCAGAAATTAGGTATCTTCGAATCTACTTACAAATAAATACGGTAAGTTCAACCGCATTTGGTTGGAAAACATCGAATTTAGGGCTTGGTTGAAACCAGTGGAGGGGAACGTGTTTGAAGCCCTCTGCACCTTTTGCAAACAAAATTAGCGTTTGTTTTGCTAATGCAGCTACTCCCGCAACAACACCGGGGGACCTCCGGGCGCCGTTTGAGTCTACGTCAACCCTAAAAGCGGAGGGGCTGTGGACGCTAAATACCGTAGCTAAACACCAATCATATAACAGCATGAAGACGGCAGAGCTCTGACTATAGCTCTTGTCACTCACACACACACACACTTTTTGTCTAACACGCTAACACAGTTCTGTGTACTGTTATGTTCAGTCGTCGTTCTTATGTTGAACATGAATAAATTTACTAAATTAAGTAATTATGGGATGTATTTCTTCTTTCCTAGCAATTTTCATTCATACTTTCTTGCCGTGAAATAGGTCTTAAATTCTATTCAAAGTGGTCTTAAAAAGTCTTAAATTTGAGTTGGTGAAACCTGCAGGAACCCTGAACCAATAACAAGCGTGTGTGGTGTTAACAAATAATTAAGATAATATAACTATAAACACAGGCTACCACAGCATTTTGGCTCCTACTCTAGTGTTAACATGAATTTGTTTTGTTTTCTGTCCAGGCGGCCAGCAGTCTGAAGCAGCACGAGTCTCTGCGTCAGTGCAAGCGCTGCGGCTCTCCAGCGACGCACCTGTCCGAGGTTCGGAGGGCCACGTGCACCAGCCTCAACTGCCAGTTCGATTTCTGCACCTACTGCCAGGAGAAGTTCCACGGCTCGAACCCCTGCAGAGTGGTGATGCCCCGATCCCTCTTTTCCACCACGAAGACGACCCCGATCCTTCCAGGTAGCGCTCGCAGCAAGAGGGGCATCCGGCGCCTGTGATGGAGCGCTATGGGGGTTTTATTCTCTGAATGTTTTAATGTCCTCTGTCTACGCTGGCTCAGACAGCGAGGAATGTTTTAATGTCCTCTGTCTACGCTGGCTCCCTCCAAAGCTCGGACAGCGAGGAATGTTTTAACACAAGCTGGACTTCTAATTGTGTCACTGTGGCATTAAAACTTTGTGACACGCAGAACTCCGGCTCTACGCAACTGAATCAACGTACTGAAGCACTTGATAGCGCACTGCTGGGACAATCAACCAGTGTCACTTGGCGAAAGCTGTGTGTCGTCTGTGAGCGACATACACATCTGATGCCGAAAGAAATGCAGATTGGTATGCTTTAAGTTGTCCAATTTTATATTCGTTTTTAAAATGAAATGTATGTATATTGTCAATTTTAAATAGTTTTGTATATGTTTTTAAATAAATGTTGGTCCTCAAGCGGTGTTTAAATGTTCATATTTACTACATGTAAATAAATGTTACATAAAACTGATCTTGTTTTTTTGTTGTTCCTCAATGTGACACTTATCCTAGAGCTGAAGTTTGTCCAGTCAGTGTAGTTGTGGAAACTAATCAGCCACTTGAGTTAGTACATGAAGATATGCTTTAAATATAACCTTAGATAACCAGTGGCATTAGTGACTTCTTAACGCTAGTTATAAATACTTTACATCTTAGAAGTTTCACAGAATTATTGGCAATTTCAAACAGTTGAGGGGAAAACGTGTGTAGGGAGGCGTGTGGCGTAGTGGGTTGTCCGCAGGTGTTCGGATCAGGGGGTCACAGGTTCAAACCCCACTGCAGTCAGCATGTCGTTGTGTCCCTGGGCAAGACACTTCACCCCAAATTGCTCCTGTAGGGATTGTCCACAGTATTGAGTATGTAAGTCGCTTTGGATAAAAGCGTCTAACAAGTAACATGCAATATTAAAAACAGAACTGTCTAAGACCTTGTGCTCTATTTCTAACATGAGTGTATTATCTTTTTTATCAGCTTAAGAACTTTAAAAATGACTAAAAGTTAAATGTGACGATTGATTGCACACAGTTTGACAAACAAATGCAAAGAATAATACATATCAACACGAGTTGGTATTATTAGCTGCCTTGAAAAACACTCGATGTCCACGGGGTCTTAAAAAGTATTAAAAGTTGATAAATCAATTTAGCGAAAATTAAGGCTATTAAAAAGTATTAAACGGCATTTTCCAAGGTATTACATTTTGTAGCTTGTTTTCGATAAGTATATCAATTGTCCAACGAGGTTGTATTCTACAGTCTGCCTGAATGTAATCATTGCGTAGGTGTGTAGTGTGATTCTGTGTAGTTTATTTATGGCATCCCGTTGGATTTTACGTCATCTGAACAGGACATTGCACGCTCACTGCTTGATAGCGCGCGAAGGCCCGTTTACGCCGGTTGTTAAACAACATCGTTATGGGGAAATGCAAGTTTGCGTCCAAATGGTTGGAAGATAAGGAGGAAGGACAATCAATACTGTATAGTAAATGTGAGGTAGAGTGTGTCGCCAATGTAACCGGTTAAAACTTGAAGTGGCGATGAGGTCTTAAAATGTATGGAAAGGGTCTTAAAGGTCTTAAAAGGTATTTGACTTCAGGATTCCTGCATATACCCTGGTCTAATACCTTGTGCTCTATTTTCAACATGAGTGTATTATCTTTTTTATCAGCTTAAGAATTTAAAAAATGACAAAGTTAAATGTGTATTAAGATTGGAGGACTGGTCATTTTTTACATGGGTTGTTTTGTTTTAGTGAATGCATGTTGGGGGTTTTTACGGATTCTTAACTTGGATTTTTGTTTCAGATTTTACTGAAGAAGAAATGTAGGTAGTCATGTTTAGATGTCTACAGCAGAGGGCAGCATCGTGTACACTTCTCAGGGTAAAGGATTCTTCACTGCACTCTGACGATTGATTGCACACAGTTTGACAAACAGATGCATAGACAAATACATATCAACACGAGTTGGTATTATTAGCTGCCTTGAAAAACACTACCAAATATGACTAGTGCATAACATACTGCCCATGCTGGTTGCCCATTACATTTCCATCCTAATGATTTAGAAAAAAAGCGTTACATGTGGAATTAAAAAGGTTAGTTTTAGTTTAGTCAGTCTTTGCAAATCCTCCAATTTTACAAGCAGATTATTTGAATAAACAGAACTTTTCTGTCGAGTACACAATGGCACAAAGTCCAAATGTACTGTGTATTTAGGATTAATTTGGCTTCTGATAAGGAATTCAACGGTAGAAATGATTAACATGTTTAATAGGTCATGCACGCCCTCCTATTATAATAATCATGCTCTCACAGTATGCCAGTATACTACAGTATGTAGTCATTGTACATTGTGTTGTATTATAATGCCATATGCAGCACCAACTTGTGCTTTTGCAAACTAAAGTGTCTCTGCATATTATACGAGTTATTCTCAACGGAGACTTTTCACATTATAAATATGTTGTATCACTAAACATCTGAGCTGAAACCTGAGGAAAATACCTATATAAAACAAACACAACATCTATTGAAAAAATATTCCCAGGATAACAAATATGGTTTGCTTGCATCTGCCATCAGCTGTTTAGGGGAGCTATGGAGCTGCAAAGAGCATCAGGGACATCAGGTATAGTTACCCTCTGACATTTGCAGGATGTAATATGTATATATAAGAGTTATACATACCTGCAGTTTGTTTTTCTCCCACGTCACGGTTAGTACTGTCACATGTTTCCAGTTGAGATTAATCGGTTTCTGCTGTTACTGCAGGTGAATAAGGGCAAATAAGCAATAGCTGCAACCATGTTCGAGCACTGACACACATTCACAAACACACACAACCTTACACATATTCTCTTCTGAACTCAATGATACCTCCAAGACGAGTAAATGAAAAACCGATCATGAGTTTGTGATAAGTGAATTTGTATATTATGTTCTTTTTCAATATACTCCACTCTTTTACTGATACACTTCCTTTTAGTCAACTGGTGTTAACACATAACAGCAAAAACAAAGCCTTAGCGGTTATTAGATTGAGGTACTTTTTTTAAACAAAGGCGTGACGAGCATGTCTGATATAATTAGCCAATGTGGGATATATAAGTGTCAGTGTACAAGAGCCATAGATACCAATACAGAGATACTGAATAAACTGAATGTTGAGATTGTCCACCACAGCCTCGATGTCATGCTCAGTACATTTAGTTGTTGACGTTCTTTATAATATAACATACCTTTATGAAATATGTCTATGTGGAAAGAAAAATCTTAACCAACCCATATCATTATTTGTATCAGCTGCAAAAAATCCACTAATGTGTTTATCTTTCAACTCCAGGTGTGCCAAACGACTGTAAAGCCATTTGTAGAGCTTTTTGGCTTAAAATAAAATAAACTCCTTGCTTCCTTAAGAAGAGACATTGTGTGGATTTAAATGAGAGAGCAGCTGCACATCTCACATGTAAGGAAATGTTCTGACGACAGAGCTAAATGGACGTTTTTGTGAAGCGTCAGAGCTGCTGCTGCTGCTGCTGTCAGGGTGGTAAACAGCTGCTGATGAATCTGTGCCGTGGCCTTTCCCTCCCTCAGAGACTCAGGATCATTTATCTGGCAGATTTATTGATCGGCCGCTGCAGCGAGACACATCCCCAACACAATCAGGACGGCTGCTAATTGTAAAAGTATTGAGAGCCGTCTGTCACATACGTGTTTGTGTGTCACTGTAATAAGCAAGTGTTTAAGGATGAAGGAGAGCCATTAAACGTATGCAGGCTATTCTCTCACCTACAATTAAATAATGCAAATCAGGTTGTTATATATTGTTGTACATTTTTGCATTTTCCTAACCAGATGGAGTATCCGTGTCCATCAGGGGTCCCTTTATCTTCTTCATCACTTTTCTTAGCGTCTTTCCCCTCCTTTTAATTACATTTTCTTACTTCATTAGACTTAATGAAGATACTGTATGTGAAATGGGACACCTTGATAAGCTATCAGAAGCTTGCATCTATCTGCTCATCCTTAGAAATGCCCTCCTTTCCTGTTTTTATTTATTTATTTGCATAAACAGCTCATTTCAGCCCAAGGATAGAGGATGGGGGTGGATGTACGACAGGGCAACATCCGGAGTGTGTGTGTGTGTGTGTGTGTGTGTGTGTGTGTGTTTTTTCAGGACGATGATCTTGATGCACACTGACTTCCACATGTCAATCAGCCGTATGTCACCCAAGTTGAACTGTAAAAGCCCTGAAAAGGAGCTGTCACCGGAGCGCCTGCAGGGACAACGAAGCAGGAAGTGAATCAAATCCTCAGACTGATGCTGAGGAGAGACACATGAAGCCAGGCTGGTGACTAAATGTTTTTCAATATTAAAAAAAGGAAGAATAAATATGCCATGTAAACTGATGGGGTGTGAGCAGGCTTGAAGTGTATTGGCTGTTTGGGAATAAGATGGTGGAAAGTCTACATTCTCCTTTTGACCAACATCCAGCTCATAATTTAAAAATATTTGTTTTTTTCCTAACAATCCACAATCAGAAAAAACCTCATGTATTCCGTTTTCAATTATCAGATTATTACAAACTCATATACACAGAAGGTCCCTTGGTTTCTAGCCCATCCTTGCCTTATGCACTCCAAGACTGCTAACTTTAAGAAATTATAAAAGCCCCTTCTTGAATATAAATGAATGGTAATGAATCAGCAATTTATCTGGAGCTTTTATATGAAGTATACGAGATGTGATAATTGACTCAGGTAATCTGCAATGTTTGACAAATGTGCCTTTAGAGAACTAGGTTGAAAACATTTTCATCAATAATGCTTTGAATCATCTCAAAGACATCGTTTCATTTCTCTTTGAGCACAGCTCTGCAGCCTCTCCAGGGAAAATCTGTTGTATTCTGTATGAGGCATTACTGATGTATAAGAATATGAGAATAAGGTATTATAACCTGCAGACGCTTAATTAATTCCAGTGAGAGTCACAGATGTATGGGTATACTTGAGTACTTAAGGAAGAGCTTGGCTCAAGAAAAGTACACACACACACACACACACACACACACACACACACACACACACACACACACACACACACACACACACACACACACACACACACACACACACACACACACACACACACACACTGTGCTTGGTGTTAAAAGGCTGCAGCTCTGTCTGTTTTTACTCTGATTGGTCCATTAATATCAGCACTGCAGTGAGGAGAGTTAGCGAGTGAAGCCTCTCCACAAAGCAGGCTGTAATCAAACATGTCCAGGAGAGTGGATGGACACACATCATACAGTATATATATATATATATATATATATATTTATATATATATATATTTATACACACACACACACACACACACACACACACACACACACACACACACACACACACACACACACACACACACACAGCAACAGCATACACAACAAACCTTAACCAAAGTTTTTCGTGAAAAACAAACCTGCCTCACCCTGGGAAAGTCTATTAAATGAGCGCAGATGGAGAGACACACAAACAAGCACACATCCATATGGGTTTTAAACAGGCAACTATATTAATCATAACCATACTCAAAAAATGTCCTAATAGTTCCCAATAACTCTCTCTCGAACAAAAACCCCAAACAAACTTTAGAACACATTTTAGGGAAAAGTTCAACTTTAACCCCATGTAAACATTCAATCATTATTAATTGATAATTCAAATGTTTTGGTTTAGACCTTCATAGGTTATTCTAGAAATGACTTGACTACAGGTGTGTGGAGAAACTAAACACTTGATTACAGAAGTATGCATTCAGATAATCCATGTTAAATGTTGGACTTTAATATTTTTACATTTCCATTTATCTATTATCTAAGCCAGCATATTACATGTCTACGGATTAGTGACACCAAGTGTTTGTCATTTGGTGTTTGTGAAATGTCTCTACAAATTGGTTTTATGGCTGCAAACTAATCACATTCCCATCAGAATGCAATTAGCTAGCGTTAGCGTGCTAATACGCATCACTGATTTGGAGAACAGTCAACAATAAATAATTGTAAGCATTGTCACATGGTGTGCTTGTTGACATGTTGATGTTAGCATTTAGCCCAAAGCTCAATTGTGGTTAGGTTATTCCCAGCAGACGTGTTAGCATTGCCGTAGACGCTTAGTTCTGTTAACTCCACGTGAAACCAAACGATCCAATTGCAAACTGTGAATTCGATGTGAGCTAACTCGGCAAAATCCGTCATGAACACAGAATGACACTTCTTCTTTTTCTAATTATAACTAGAAGTTAGAGTGTCATCGTCTGATCCTTTGATTTGGTCCAGCCCTGCAGAACATTGCTTATGACATTTATGAGTCAAATATCCGCTGCTATTTGAACATTTGTAAACAAAGTGAGTCACAGGGGAGGGACTAAGCATGTTACATTTTAACTTAACACTAGATTTAAGCTATTTGGAGACTGATATCCTGGTTACATAAAATCTGTTGAATATTATATAATTCCTTGAACTCTTTGTGATTGTTTTGCAAAAAATCCTTGGGATACTTAGGGGTAAAATCACAACTAGAGATACTTTTACGTGCAGTTACTAATCAACTGTTTTATTTTCAGGATATACTGATTGTTTACTAGTTTTGTAACACCTTTTATTTGACTGGAACCAAGCCTGGATTTATTGCTGACAAAACCTTTTTCAGGATAAAACAGGTTTGACTATGTATGTGTCATCATTCGTTTGAGCTGAAACATTACCTATTTCTCACTGGTCTGGTCTCTAGTTGTTCCAGAAAGTCTTACACTTTAAATCAAGCTACTCAAAGCTTAAGCTCGTATTTTAGGATATTAACCTTATAACTACCATACCAAATGATTTTTTAAATTATGAAATGTTTAAGGGGACAAAAAGGTAAAAAACAGAAAATCACAGCCAATTTCCAACTGCTGACAGAGTGTCGCTGTCCGTGGTGCTCAAATATTCCCTTTGTGTTTCCTCTGCTTTGTGACTTTCTGTGAGGAAGAGTGAGTGAAAGGATGTATTGAATAGAAACTCATTTGTGTGGTTGAAGCTGACCTGGGACAGCAATGTTTTGTTGTTGTAGTCAAGGGTACTTAAAATAAATCTGAATAATACGATTAGTTGTTTTCAGTGTTACTGAGTGGAGAGCTTTTTTACACACAAAGAATCACATTTTATGTAAAAGACTAAATTCTGTAAAATATGAGACTTTCAAATAGTAAAACTGCCAAAAGCACAACATATAAAACTTCACGGTATACTATTAACTTTCAAAAATCCAAACTCTAAAACCCCCATTGTCAAACAATCAGCCAGACAAAAAGACTCAGCTTTGAAAAATAAACCAATATCTTTTATTTGGTGAGTGGTGTGCATCACTATATGCCCTAAAGGCAGGTCTATGCTCAGTTACAATGTTTTTGCTCTACATATTGAATAGTATAAAGTGATTATATGCATCTGTGTCCATTCAAAACTCCACCTCCTCTTGGTCCTGTGTCTCCTTTTAATCATGAAAACACTCTTTTAAACAACTCGGTCAACACTTGTGATTTAGATTGCAGCATTGAACATTATTGGGACAACTGTTTTCAATACAACCAGTGTTCTGTGTTCAGAAATCAGTGGTAACTTAGCATCCTAATGCATCCCAACAAAATCCGTTTTCAGTGTTATTGAATTTAAATGCAATTATTTTCTATTAAAGGTGAAAGGGCCTACTGATTTTGTATAAAGCAGTGGTTCCACTGAAAGCCAATGGTGCGTCACTATTGATTGTTAATGGAAGTATTGGTTAGTGAAATGTAATCAGGTCTAATCAGACGGATAGTAATGTTTATGTATATATATATATAAACTATATACAGTGTAAACATGTACGGTGTGGATGAGTAGATAGATAACCACATTGGAGAACACATCATCATTGGCTGCTTGACCTTCGAATGTCCTTTGGATTAATAGTGTGTTTCTGGAATGGCCGGTTTCATGAGGATGAGTTGACGTATTCACTCGAGCTCTAGACCCCTCCTCAAAGTGGCTGCAACAGGAGAAAGGAAGACAATGGACAGAAAAGACAATTATTGATCTAGTACAAATGCAACAAACAAAAAAAGACCATCTCTATATTTACCTACATTTACTTATTGATTTGTTGTAAAAGTCAAGCATAACATACTGCATGTGTGAGGGTGTGACATCAGAATTAGTGCTCCATGCTAGCCTTCTTAATGTCCAAATAAGAGGACATAATGTGGGTGATCTCGTTCTTCTACCTCTCGAAAGACAGGTTGTGTTCTTTGAGGGATAATATATCTGAATGTTCAAAAAGCTGAATCCTAAGGAACTGAGTTTGATCCTGTCTTAGTCAGTTTATTCAGATGCTGGTATGGTTTGGAGATGAGGTACTTGAGAAGGTTAAAGGGACAGTTCACCTCAAAAACTAAATGTTCCTCCTACCCAGCGCTAATCTAGATTGTTACAGTATGATTTGCCAAGTTTTGGAGATACCTATAGAGATGTCTGCCTTCTCTTGAATTTGAGGAATTTAGATTGCATTGGCTTGTTGCGCTTAAAGCGCCAAAGTCATACATCGAAAAACTCAATAGCAATGTCTCTTTCAAGAAATAACTAACTAGTTGTTCAAGATAATCAAAGGACCTTGTTGTGAGCAGTTTAATTCATTATCAAAAGGTAAGGATACATTGACAGATACCTTGGATCTCCTACGCTAACAAATGTTACAGCTCTTGTCCATTTATGTAATTAGGTAAGTGTGTGTGTGTGTGTGCGTGTGCGTGTGCGTGTGCGTGTGCGTGTGTGTGTGTGCATTCCTACCAGATGAAAGTTGTTTAGAAGGTGATCTACGTTGATATCATCGTAGCTCTCCTGGAAGGTGTTGGGTTCGTCTCTGGACTCCTCTGCCTCGCTGGTGCCAGGATCTTCTAGGCTGTGTGTAGACAGTCGTACATATTACAATACTGTACAAACTGGTTAAAAAAAAACATCTACTGTATGGTATTCCATTAAAATTGTACTAGAAGATGTGTTTGTTAAGGGAGTGTCAAGATGGCAGCAAGTGTAAAGTTCAAACTAAAACTTGCTGGGATGTCTACCTTCTCTTTCCTGTTAAGACTGAGTTCAGGTACTTCTTGACGGCCATCTGTTTGCGAAAGCGGCTGTAGTTGTCTGTAAAGATGGCGTCTGAGTGGCGCTTCACTGGCTCCTCCATCAGCTCATCACTGCAGAGGATAAAAGAGATAAGGAAATACAGAGAGATGAATGGAAGAGTTAGATCCTCTCCGCAGTTCAGAGGGCAGCAGGGTTACATTCAAAGTCAGTGATTCATGGTGTCTTTGTTCTCTTTGTGTATGATGCATGAATCCCTCCTGGCTGTACACCAAACATGTGATGAAGCAGTAATGGCATAAATTAACCTTTTAGTCAATTACAAAATGCATCATCAAGCAGGTCGGATCTCTTCATTGCAAATGTCAGTAGGTCCTCTGGTGTTAAACTGTCAGCATTACAAAAAAGTCACAGCTCATGAAATAATAAAATCTAGTTTTTTATCAAGAGCATAATTAATTTGACTAATAATCAAGCAGATTTCTCAACAATGTGTAAAAATGACTGAAGCAAAAAGACATGCACTGTCAAGTGTTTGCCTGCATTACTGTCAGAACTTCCCTGAATAACAGCATTCAAATGGACAGTTTTTTATACTCTAAGTCTAAGGGGACATTACCCCTAGAATTTTAAGACGTACTGAAACGTCAGACTTCCTTACATACCACGTATTTACCGGTCAACTTTTCATCCTACAGTATTAACAAGTCCAAGTGTTTTTTTTACTTCTAGAACTGGCAAAAACAAGGCATATTGTTCTGATGGTTCAATTTGTAGTAATGGTACATCAGGAAGAGGCTAAAGATGGCTTCTTTATCGTTTGCAAAAATAGCTTTAACATAATACTTTAGCAAGCAAGTTTAAAATAAAAGTAGTTTTCAATGCGGTCTAGGTTTGACCGGTTACACAGCATACAGACTTGGTATTTGCTACACTCTCCAAACTGTCAAGTGAAAAGGTCTCTTTTGCCTCATAAAAAAAACCAAATTTTAAAGTTTGAATGTGAAAAATAAGCCACTAAGTGAAAGCGAAATTCAGAATGTTTGCCATCTATCCGGACGGGAGTGACCTACCTGACCCGCTTCCCGATCAGAGACTCCAGGTACCTCCGCGCTGAGAGCTGTCCGAGCAGTTTGCTGTATCCGCTGGTGAACAGACCGTCCGCGTGTCTCGTCGGTCTGCACATCACCACAGGACAGTAACATTAAACTCTGCTTGGATTTGACATATTAAAACACATATAAGGACGACAGCAACAACAACAACAACTGTCAAATAGACGCGCATCAGCTCGAATTCCGAGAGTAATTATAATCAATGTGAGAAAACAAACCTGCTCACTTTACATCTAGAGATCTGATCATATACAGCGCTGGATTAACCCTTTCAGCAGTTTCTTTCGGAAAAAACCTGGTCCTCTTACCTCATGGATGTGTATGGCAGACTCAGAGTCCGGGAGTACAACACACTGCACAGGGCTATTAGGAAAAGCAGCTGGGGGCCGGTTCGTTGTAACATCGCTTTACACCTGAGGATGGAAACGATAATGTTTTTGTTTCTTTCATCACAAAACCGATCCCAATGAAGAAACCACATCATTAACGCCAATTTGTCTACGGAAATCATCATGTACTATGCTCTTCTCATTAACCGTAACATCTTAAATTACGTGAATCAGTGAAGTATTGAACAAGAGGTTAATCTCTCGATGCAAAACAAAAAAAGAACCAGAAGAATACTTTAGCAAAAAAAGCCTTTTTGACGTCGATTTTTAATAAACCACTTGTTTCACGATTCCTTTTGCCACAAGAGAGCAAAAGTTAGCAGCGAAATGCAGTGCGTAATTACGCACGGCTGGCAAGGACAAAACCGAGGACACTGCAACTCTATTTTGTCCAAACAGACTACGAGCCACATTTTTATGTGATGAGTTTCTTCTCATAAAAACGTCTCGTTCCTTCAATGAGTAACTGCCAAAATGCTTTACATTTTGTCAATAACAAAGTCTGATTAAACTGTGGAATGTTAATGAATGGGTAATGTTATGCCCACATATTTTAGCGATAATAAATATGCTCAAATTACAAAGAAGTGAGAGTGAACCATACAGATCGCTTAATGGTGAATTTTGGCGGATGAATGTAACATAAATAAAAGACTACATCCAACGCGTAATTACGCACAGCCATGCACTAAACATCATACTAGACCACAGCTAAAACATTGCTGTGCTGCATGAACTGCAAAGACAAATCTTTTTGATGTAAAAATCCATTTGATCTCTCAATGTCATTCGGAAAGTATTATCAAATCCGCACTGAAGCACGCACAAATATAAGACAATCACAAACACGCTGGTCTGAAAGAAACGTAGATATAAAATCTTACATTTGTTGCAAAAGTAGGTCTTCTGCTTTTTGCTCTGCCTGCTGAGCTGTCCAAAGTCCTGATCTGGAGCTGCTGTTGTATCTCCACTGTTGACCCGATGTTTGCTGACTCTCTTTCTCTTTGCCTTCAGCTCTGCTCCCGTTTTATACACCTGGATGTTTCTTGCGGAGCACGAGCAGACATCAGATTTGATGTGGGCCTGAGACGTCAGCAGGTTGCTATCGTCATTGGTGTTGCTCATGGTCGGAACCAAACAGGCCTATGGTGGAATTAGTGGGAAGTTTTTTCTTCTTCTTAATTAATCGTAGGAATAACCAATTTATGAATCATCTGATTATTTTCCCTAGGCATTTCTCCCTTCAGTGTGCGGGTCAGCTGCTGTAGGAAGCCAAGAAGGGAGAGAAATCTGAGAGGAAAAGTCAAACTTAGGCTAATTGTCAATATGAAAGGACACTCAGAGGCAATGCTTTGTGCATAAATGTCCGTAAAACAGGCTAAACTTAACGGGTAAAGCCTCAATATGTATGTGGATTTTTAACAGAAATTGGCCTCGCTTATGTTGATTTCAACACATACGGAGTTATAAAGATGACTGGAGCATGGAGAAAGGAATCATGAACTATAGTAAGCACTCTGTCCCTCAAGAGTTACCAACAACAGTGATCTATTTATGTATTTAAATATTTCTACAATTAAGTGATGAATAAGATAACTGTCAAATTATATTATTACAATTTGAAAACGGTAGGCTACGTAAATCATGTTAATAGTGTATATGACTCATTTTTAGGGCAGACGATAACAAAAGGTGAGCTTTAACTTAAAGCTGGCTACATGAGGTAAACGCAATGTATGGAGCAGGCTGTGGTAATACAACACAAATCAAAGCAACCAAAAAAACAACAACCTAGAAACAAAGGGTATAGGGCAGGGCAGGCCTATGGCACAAAATTGCAGCACATCCGCGAGGAAACAGGAAGAATATTGCA